>NW_027257013.1:47500-83804 GCF_029215685.1 Pituophis catenifer annectens | reverse complement strand
TCATTCCTTCCTTCCTTCCTTTTCTATAGCTATAGAAAATGTTTGAAGGCAAGCTGTTTCATTGGTTGATTGTTCTCACTATCAGGAAATTTCTCCTTAGTTCTAAGTTGCTTCTCTCCTTGATTAGTTTTCATCCATTGCTTCTTGTTCTACCTCAGGTGCTTTGGAGAATAGGTTGACCTCTTCTTCTTTGTGGAAACCCCTCAAATATTGGAAGACTGCTATCAGGTCACCCTCTCATCCTTCTTTTCAATAGACTAGGCATACATGCATACAGAAGTTATTGATTTCCTGCGCTTTGCTACCTACCAATCACAATCCACTTCTATGACTTTCTCCTGACTTGTTTAGATTGTAATTCAGCCTCAAGTACATTACTTTTATTTATAATACCGGTGTTTTGGCAGGGTTGCTGGAAGCTCTCAAAAATTATTTACAGGGCTCTTTTGATTTTCAATTTCCAAACCATACAATCCCATTTTTTATTCATCTGCAGAGGTTTCCGTTGACCAGGGACTATTAAACAAAACAACAGCCTGGCTGAAAATCTGGAGGAAAAAACCCTCAAACATTAAAAGGCATATAATTTCTTCTGCGCTTCTTTTTCCAAGAGGAATAGAAATACATTTGTTTCTGGGTTTGCTCCCCCCTCAAAAAAATATGGGATAGAATCAAGATCACATGAAGTGTTAGCATCATTTTATAATAACTTGATAAGGCCACACTTTTAATATTGCATCCAAACTTTGGGTTTCCATGATATGAAAAAAATGTTGAGACTCTACAAAGAGTGCAGAGAAGAGCAACAAAGATGAATAGGATAGGATAGGATAGGATAGGATAGGATAGGATAGGATAGGATAGGATAGGATAGGATAGGATAGGATAGGATAGGATAGGATAGGAGAGAAGAGAAGAGAAGAGAAGAGAAGAGAAGAGAAGAGAAGAGAAGAGAAGAGAAGAGAAGAGAAGAGAAGAGAAGAGAAGAGAAGAGAGAGAAATTGGAAGAGAGTAGAGTGGAGTGGAGTGGAGTGGAGTGGAGTGGAGTGGAGTGGAGTGGAGTGGAATGGAATGGAATGGAATTCTTTATTGGTCAAGTGTGATTGGATACACAAGGAATTTGTCTTGAGTGCACATGCTCTCCGTGTACAGAAAAGAGAAGATACATTCGTCAAGAATCATAGGGTACAACTCTTAATGATAATCATAGGGTAACCAATACAAATTAGGGGAGCAGAGGCTAAAACATGCAAAGAATGGTTGCAGGAATTGGGTATGTCTAGTTTGATGAAAAGAAGGATTAGTGGGGTAACATGATAGCAGCCTTCCAATATCTCAGGGATTGCCACAAGATAGAGAGAGTCAAGACTCTGAAAAGAGTGCAGAGAAGAGCAACAAAGATGATTAGGGGGCTGGAGGCTAAAACATATGAAGAACGGTTGCAGGAACTCGGCATTGCTAGTCTAGTGAAGAGAAGGACCAGCGACAAAGAAGAGGGGAGTCAAGCTATTCTCCAAAGCCCCTGAAGGCAGGACAAGAAGCAACGGATGGAAACTAACCAAGAAGAGAAGCAACCTAGAACTAAGGAGAAATTTCCTGACAGTGAGAACAATTAATCGATGGAACCTTCTCTAGATGTTGTGGGTACTCCATCACTAGAGATTGGACTAGAAGACGTCCGAGTGGAATAGCTTGCCACTAGAAGTTGTGAGCGTTCCAACACTGGAAGTTTTCAAGAAGAGACTGGACAGCCACTTGTCTGGAAAGCTAAAGGGTCTCCTGCCTGAGCAGGGGGGTTGGACTAGAAGATCTCCAAGGTCCCTGCCAACTCCGTTATTCTGTTATTCGTATGATTGAGCTACAAAACACTGGCACTTTCATTGAAGGTGTTATGAGATGACTGCAGGATCCCATTGCTTATCAAGGACCACACAATCCTTCTATCTCATTTTATCACCTCCCTGGCTTCCTTCAGTCTCTTTGTGTCTTAGACAGAATGGGTGGGAAAATCTAGAAAGGCATTGGATTTTAAAAAACAACAACACCCTGTCCGTCATCTTATGTCAGGAATTAAAGGCCCTTCCAAAAAAGAAAGAAAGAAAGGAAAGAAAGAAAGAGAGGGAGGGAGGGAGGGAGGGAGGGAGGGAGGGAGGAAGGAAGGAAGGAAGGAAGGAAGGAAGGAAGGAAGGAAGGAAGGAAGGAAAGAAAGAAAGAAAGAAAGAAAGAAAGAAAGAAAGAAGGAAGGAAGGAAGGAAGGAAGAAGGAAGGAAGGAAGGAAGGAAGGAAGGAAGGAAGGAAAGAAAGAAAGAAAGAAAGAAAGAAAGAAAGAAAGAAAGAAAGAAAGAAAAAAGAAAGAAAGGAAGGAAGGAAGGAAGGAAGGAAGGAAGGAAGGAAGGAAGGAAGGAAAGAAAGAAGGAAGGAAGGAAGGAAGGAAGGAAGGAAGGAAGGAAGGAAAGAAAGAAAGAAAGAAAGAAAGAAAGAAAGAAAGAAGGAAGGAAGGAAGGAAGGAAGGAAGGAAGGAAGGAAGGAAGGAAGGAAAGAAAGAAAGAAAGAAAGAAAGAAAGAAGGAAAGAAAGAAAGAAAGAAGGAAGGAAGGAAGGAAGGAAGGAAGGAAGGAAGGAAGGAAAGAAGAAAGAAAGAAAGAAAAGAAAGAAAGAAAGAAAGAAAAGAAAGAAAGAAGGAAGGAAGGAAGGAAGGAAGGAAGGAAGGAAGGAAGGAAGGAAGGAAGGAAAGGAAGGAAGGAAGGAAGGAAGGAAAGGAAGGAAAGGAAAGAAAGAAAGAAAGAAAGAAAGAAAGAAAGAAAGAAAAGAAAGAAAGAAAGAAAGAATGAAAGGAGCAGAATACCTGTGGGAACTTGCAAAGACCCTATTTTGCACAGCGTTAGTCAAAACCAGAATCCCAGTCTCAGAGCTGTCAGGAGTGGCTTGTATTTGTTTCGGCATAAAAGGGCCTCAAAAGCTGAAATATGTTGTTTCTCGGGAAGACGGGGAGGGAGAGAAATATTCCTGGGGGGAACTATTTGACAAGGGTGGAGGAAGAGAAATGGACTGCAGTGGTAACCTCTACATGCATTCGCTTTTAAGGTCTGGGCTCACTTCCTTCCCATTAAAGATGCCAACAAATGCGTCATTTCAAGGAAGCGCAGAATTAGAAAACCTGAAAGGAAGGTCTTGGTAATAATTCCCCTTTCCTTCCCTAAGCTGGGTGATCTAATCCAGGGGTGTCAAAAAACAATTTCATCGTGGTTGATCTTGTGGGGGGGGGAAGGCAACTGGGGGGGTGGGGGCGTGGCCAGCTTGACGCCACTGATGTTACATCATCAGTGTTAGAGGAGGATGGGTTTTGTGGAGTGGAGGAGGACTGTGGGGTTCTTGGTGCTCTCTGAGCTTGGTTCTTTTTTTTTTGCAGACGTTTCATGACCCAACTAGATAACATTGTCAGTGCTAGAAAGGAATGGAGTTTGTGAGGAGGAGGAGAAGGACGACGACTGTGGGGTTCCTTGATGCTCTCTAAGCTTGTTTGTTTTCTTGCAGATGTTTCATTACCCAACCAGGTTACATCATCAGTGCTAGAAGGGAGTGGGTGTTTGTGGAGAGGAGGAGGAGGAGGAGGAGAAGGAGGAGGAGGAGGAGGACATGGAAGAGGGGAAAATGGAAGAGGTTAGGAAAATAGAAGATGGAGGAGGGAGCAGGGAAAGAAGGAGGAGAAGAAGGAAGAATGTAGAAGAAAAGGAGGAGGAGGGATGGAGAAAGGAAGAAAGGAGGAGGAGGAGGAGGAGGAAGGACATAAGGAGGAGGAGGAGTGTGGGGTCCCTTGGTGCTCTCTAAGCTTTGCTTGTTTTCTTGCAGACGTTTCATACCCAACCAGGTAACATCATCAGTGCTAGAAGGGAGTGGGTTTTCTCACCATCTATATACAATGACTTGCCCTGCCAATATTGTTGGACTGTTGTTTTCTTCTAGAGTTTGACCTCAATTTGCCTTAAGGCTAACTAGCATTTTGAGGTTGTCCCTGAGCAACTAACTAATGGGAGAACCCGGGTCCTTTTGAGGCAGATATAGCTAAAAAACCTGATGGATCATTCCATCCTATGTATGTCTCCATTACATTATGATTTTTTTTTCTTTTTAATGAAAAGATTGCCAAGCTAGAAATCTCAGTTTGTATCTCAAGCAGCCCTCAAGGAATCCTTAGAGTTGAGTCACGTAAAACCGAAAAGGCTCTTAAAGATTCTGCTGTAAATTTAATTGAATATGAACCATCTGCTGCACACATAATACATTCCATAATAATAATAATAATAGTAATAATAATAAAAAGAAAAGCTAGAGGGGAGGAGGGACAGAGAGAGAGAGAGAGCAATGTCAGGAAAAGCTGGGTATTTACAAAGCTCACCAATCATTTGAAAATGGAGCTCTAATGCCGAGAGAAGGGAAGATATATATTCCCCTCCTTTTTTCCATTCATGTCTGATTTGTATCTTTTATCCCAGCTCTTTGATGCATTAATCCCATTGTGAGTCTTGGGAGTGATGAAAAGTCTAATGCAATTTGATGTACTTGGAGGTAATGAATATTTAGTAACCAGATGTTGCATCCCACATACACACACATATATATTTATATATGAGCTTCCTGACTATCACTGGGAATAAAACAAGAAAAATTCAAGAGAATGAAATGCTTTTTAGATCCCTTATCATTGATAAACAGGTACCCTGTTTCCCCGAAAATAAAACATCCCCTGATAATAAGCCCAATTGGGCTTTTGAACGCATGTGCTAAAATACCCCCCCCCGAAAATAAGCCCTCCCCGAAAATATTTAAATGCTTGCACAGCTGGTCCCCACCATTTTCTCTGGTTAGGATTAGGGAGACAGTTGGAAATCAGGTAAGACGGCAAAAGTCTTGCTCCACGTGCCCCAAAATAATAAGACGTCCACAAAAATAAGACCTAGAGCTTATTTCGGTGTTCAAAAAATATAAGACAGGGTCTTATTTTCGGGGAAAACACGGTAGTCCCCGATTTAGCACCACAACTGAGCTCCATTATTTTTGTTACTAAACAAAACAGACACTAAGCGAGTTATTTTCCCCATTTTACAACCTTTCTTGACACCGTTGTTAAGTGAATCTTCCTTCCCCATTGAGTTTGCTCGTCTGAAGATCGCAAAAGGGGATCATGTGACCCCAAGATGTTGTGACTGTCATACAAGGGAGTCAGCGACCAAGCGTCGGGATTTTGATGATGGGAATCTGGGGAATGCTGCAGCGGTTTGAAAAATGGTCATATATCACCTTTTTTCGGTGCCGTTGTAACTTTTGAACGGTCACTGAATGGACCGTTCTAAGTCAAGGACTAGCTGTCCTAACGTGCCTCTCAAACGTTCTGTTTTAGAGCACCATTTCCCAGCATGCTCTGCTTCCAGGCACGTGGACTTCACCTCCCAGAAGTCCCCAACCATCATGGCCACTGTGGAAAGTTCCAGAAGATTTCCACACATGTGGAAATCGAGCCCTTCAGGCCGAGGCTGAGAGGAAGTGATTAATCTTCAAAGATTAACAAGGATCTGAATCTGCCTAAGATTAATAAGTCACACTTGGTTCCTCTGTGTGCAATCCTCTATCAAGGAGGGAAAAAAAGGAGGGGACATAAATCGGATTAACAATTAATAAATAGCTATCAGGCATAATATATATGTATATATATATATACTGGCTGCTATGGTTACATGGCTTCCTGGGCCCTAAATCCAGGAAGCATTTTTAATTCAAAATGTTTAACATTTCCCATTAAGAGTGTTTCACCTTTCTTTTCTTTCCTTTTCCTTTTCCTTTTCTCCTCCTTTCCTTTCCATTACTTTCCTTTCCTCCCCTCCCTCCATCTTTCCTTTCCCCCTTCTTTCTCCTTCCCCTTCCTTCCTTTCTCCTTCCTTCCCTGTTTACTTCTCTCCTTCTCCTTCCTTTACCCTTCCTTCCTTCCTTCCTCTCCTCCCTTTCCTTCCTTCCTTCTTCCCTCCCTCCCTGTTTTCTTTCCTCTCCTTCTCCCTCTTCCTCTCCTTCCCTTCCCTTTTCTTTCCTCCCTCCCCTTCCTTCCTTCTTCCCTCTCTCCCTGTTTTCTTTCCTCACCTTCTCCTTCTCCTCCTCCTTCCTCTCCTTCCTCTTCTTCCTTCCCTTCCCTTTTCCTTCCTTCCTTCCTTCCTTCCTTCCTTCCTTCCTTCCTTCCTTCCTTCCTGTGGTGGAATTCATTTTTTTTACTGCCAGTTCTGTGGGTGAGGCTTGGTGGGAGTGGTGTGGCTTGGTGGGCATGGCAGGGGAAGGATACAGCAAAATCCCCATTCCCTCCCCACTCCTGGGGGAAGGATATTGCAAAATCCCCATTCTCACCCCACCCGGGGCGGGCCAGCCAGAGGTGTTATTTGCCGGTTCTCCGAACTACTCAAAATGCCCTCTACCGGTTCTCCAGAACCTGCTGAAATGCACCCCTCCTTCCTTCCTTCCTTCCTTCCTTCCTTCCTTCCTTCCTTCCTTCCTTCCTTCCTTCCTTCCTTCCTTCCATGTTAAAATCCACCACATCTCTATTGATGGGGGAGTGAATATTTCTGTCTTTCTCTCTCTCTCTCCACACCCCCACACCCCCCAATTTCCAAATATTTTAGATATTTCTCTTGGGATTACCTGCTTTATTTTTACACGGATTTAGAGAAACCCGGAGTTCTTGATTCCTTTCACCAAAAAAAAACAAACATCTCTCTATTGATCTGATTTGTTCGGAGGGACCTTCTCTAATGGTAACCAAGCCCATCTCCTTATAATAATTATATATATATATAATTATATATCCATGCTGCCTTACCAAGAGTGAAGAAATCACTACTTCAGGTCCTGGGTGCATAGAGAGCAGTGCAGCTGGTAGATAAAGTAACAGGCTTCCCACTCGCTCGCTCGCTCGCTCTGCCACCCCACCACAGATGTTCAAGGCTCAGGGGGAACTTTTTTCCCACCAAGAGATTTTTATAAATAACACATCTGTTCAACAGCTCGGGGAAACAGCGGCTGGGGAAAACTCCATCCTGAGCACCCGACGGGGAGGAGGGAGGAGTTTATGTACTCTGTTTGCAAAATGTTATGACTTGCTGCTGAGCCTTAAAAAATTAACTTCATAAAAAATCCCAGCTCTCTAGAGAGCACTGCGGCTTTGAAGCTTTGAGGTTCCCTGCAACTCCAAGTTCTATGCAGCAGGCACGTTTCGCGTTGTTCCGGCACGGCGGGAATGATATTGTTTTTTACGGCCTTAATGATTCTGTGGGCCGCCTGGAGAAGCTTCATTTGGGAAGGTGGAGGGTTTTTAAGAGGAGCAACCGGAGGAAACCAAGACGAAAGTGGTGATCACAACACCACTTCTAAAATGCAAGGAAAGCATAGACAGAAATCGGAGGTTTATGCTAGAAAGCAAGAGATATTTGCCTGGAGGAACAAGTAAAGAAAGAAAGATATTTAAGGAAGTGTATGTGAATTTTGGGACATTAGAAGGGAGCAGATAACAGGGCGACCATCGGAAGTCAACAAAAAGTACAGAATCAATTCCTTCTTCATTTAATTTTCACATCGCTCCAGCTAGAGACATATGGTTGCTTCACAAGGATAATTTTTCTAGGGGCCCAGAGGGCTCAATAAATTAAATGTGTAAATACTGGAAGAGTTTCTAAATAAATATGTTCTAGTACCAATTGTATTGAAATTATAGAATGGAATAGAATAGAATGGAATGGAATGGAATAGAATAGAATAGAATAGAATAGAATAGAATAGAATAGAATAGAATAGAATAGAATAGAATAGAATAGAATAGAATAGAATAGAATAGAATAGAATAGAATAGAATAGAATAGAATAGAATAGAATAGAATAGAATAGAATATGGAGTGGAGTGGAGTGGAGTGGAGTGGAGTGGAGTGGAGTGGAGTGGAGTGGAGTGGAACGGAACGGAACGGAATGGAATGGAACAGAACGGAACGGAACAGAACAGAACAGAACAGAACAGAGAGTGGAATGGAGTGGAGTGGAGTGGAATGGAATGGAATGGACTGGACTGGAATGGTATAGAACAGAACAGAACAGAACAGAACAGAACAGAATTCTTTACTGGCCAAGCGTGATTGGACACACAAGAAATTTGTCTGTTGATGTTACTACTCCAGAAGTAAGGATGTACCAATGCCACTCAATTGGTACACAATCTCCACTCAATAGGCACACCAGAATAGATTGTCACCAAAAGGTGACACCTTTTCAACAAGGTCAGCTCTACAAATGTATCCATCCCCAAGTGGCTGGGATCACCTCTTTAACGAATGGGGCTTTGGTTTCAGCACCCTGGATAGCCATCGTGCAGGAAATATCTATCTCTGGAATTATTTCATAGCATCGGACAAGATAATATAGCTAAAAACCAGGACGATCTTGATAGGATCATGGGGATCCCACTTCAAGGATGGTAATTGTTTAAGGAACACTTTTTTTCTCTCCCGGTGTGAGAAGTAGGGGCATCACGGTTGGCAACAAAGCAACAAAGATGATTCGGGGTCTAGAGGATAAAACATGCAAAGAAAGATTGTGGGAATTGGGTGTGTCTAGTTTAATGAAAAGAAGGACCAGGGGAGACATGATAGCAGTCTTCCAATATCTCAGGGGCTGCCCCAAAGAAGAGGGAGTCAACTTATTCTCCAGAGCACCAGAAGGCAGGATGAGAAGCAATGGGTGGAAACTCATCAAGGAGAGAAGCAACTTAGAACACAGGAGAAATTTCCTGACAGTTGGAACAATTAACCAGTGGAACAACTGGCCTCCAGAAGTTGTTAATGCTCCAACACCGGAAGCTTTTAAGAAGATGTTGGATAACCATTTGTTTGAAATGGTATAGGCTCTCCTGCTTGAGCAGGGGGTTGGACTAGAGGACCTCCGAAGTCCCTTCCAACTCTGTTATTCTGATATTCTGGCTGAAGAAGACTCTAAAGTCTATTGTCAAAAATCAGCAGCATTTCTAGGGAATGAGATTTGGGATGTGAGGCTAAGCCAGAAGAAATAGGGGCCAAAATTCAGCAATACTCTGGAGTCACTCTCAAAGAAAGTCTCTCTTTCAAAGAATCCTTAATCCCAAACTATAACAGAGGCAAAAAATAATAATAATAATAATGGAGAATTTCTGCCTGAAATATCTTTTCCTTTGAGGAGCAGAAAATAACAGCCCAATTTCATTCGTATCACACAGGCAGATGCAACATCTCGCAAAATAATGTAATGTTAGCTGTACTTGCATATAATGGAGGGGAAAAAACATTATGTATTGAAACAGCTTATAATGTCCTAGTTGGCACATAATGCTAAATAATAATAATAATAGGGAGGCTCTCACACATCCCATGCTGAAAATAAAAAAATAAATAAATCCAAAAACCAAATGCTGTGCAGAAATGTTGAAACTCAAATTGTTTCAAGGACAAAACAGACCCAGGTTAGTTTGGACAGTGTCAAAGAAATGCCTTTTTTAAGCTCAAGATATTTCGAAGTTGAACTGCTTTGCATAAGCTTATCACAAAGTCAAAACGAGATGGAAGGTTAAAAACGAATCTTATAAATAAAATAAAGCGTGTTATGGTTTCATGCAGCAGGTAAATCCGAGGAGGAGGAGGAGGAGGGGGGGGGGGAGAAGAAGAAATGACAGAATGAGGAAAGTAGGAAGGCAGGAAGGCAGGAAGGCAGGAAGGCAGGAAGGCAGGAAGGAAGGAAGGAAGGAAGGAAGGAAGGAAGGAAGGAAGGAAGGAAGCTAAACATAAAACAAAGAACGGTTGCAGGAACTGGGTATGTCTAGTTTAATGAAAAGAAGGACTAGGGGAGACATGATAGCAGTCTTCCAATATCAGGGGCTGCCCCAAAGAAGAGGGAGTCAAGCTATTCTCCAAAGCACCTGAAGGCAGGACAAGAAGCAATGGGTGGAAACTCATCAAGGAGAGAAGCAACCTAGAACTAAGGAGAAATTTCCTGACAGTTAGAATGATTAATCAGGGGAACAACTTGCCACCAGAAGTTGTGAATGCTCCAACACTGGAAGTTTTTAAGAAGATGTTGGATAACCATTTGTCTGAAGTGGTGTAGGGTTTCCTGCCTAAGCAGGGGGTTGGACTAGAAGACCTCCAAGATCCCTTCCTACTCTGTTATTCTATTCTATTCTATTCTATTCTATTCTATTCTATTCTATTCTATTCTATTCTATTCTATTCTATTCTATTCTATTCTATTCTATTCTACTCTATTCTACTCTACTCTACTCTAAGGAAGGAAGGCAGGCAGGCAGGCAGGCAGGAAATATTTCAGTGATCCCAATTCTCCGTTATTATTTTTCTGGTGGCAACAGATACCCGAAGCAGTCGTTCATTTTCAAACTTGACAAGACCGTACCGTATTGCTTGCTCTCAAAAAGGACTATTATTAGCAGAAAGTCTGGTATTAAAAGATTTAAAAAAAAATAAATAAATAAGGCCTCCTTGCCTGCCCCCAGCCCTCCTTTGATTCTCACACTTTCTTCTGCTCCGTTCCTCCTTTCAAATCGGTTGTTTTCTAACCTGACACACGGAAGCAGAATCTACGAGTCTCTAGCGATGGTTTGCAACCATAAGTCTGAAGGAGCGCTCTGGGATTTAGCCGTCAAGCAACCAGCTCTGAAAAAGAGCTCTATTTATTACTTGCTGTTGGGAAACCTTACTGTGTTTTGCTGATATTCCTAGGTGCCACCTCAACCCACACACCTCCGGCAGAGCGCTGAGATACCGTAAGTATAGGATCAGTCGCTTTGTGATGTTTTGAGCCTCCCTTCAATTAACTCTTCCAGTTTGACTCTTTTCCAAGAGCAAAATTTCCTTCCGGGCAAAGGATGCAATTTCAAAGCCAGACAATAACAGAAAAGGAAGGAGGGGGGAGGGAGGGAGGAGAAGGAGGTGAGAAGGGAGAAAGAGCGAGATAAATTTGGGAAACCATTCCAAAAACAAAAAAACCAAAAACCCAACAACAGAGAACCTTGAGGCACGGAGCAGAATTTGAAATGTGTCTTGTGGAGGAAAGCTAAGTTTGAGAGAGAATTTGCCCGGCCATCTTGTTGAGAACTGGCTTTCTTTTTGCCAAGAAAACCAGGGAGATAAAAATATACCCAAGTAACTTTCGTTTAAGGTAAAAGTTTCCCTTGCACATATGTGCTAGTCATTCCCGACTCTAGGGGGCGGTGTTCATCTCCGTTTCAAAGCTGAAGAGCCAGCGCTATCCGAAGACGTCTCCGCGGTCATGTGGCCGGCATGACTCAATGCCAAGGGTGCACAGAACACTGGAACGGGACACGGTGGCTCGGTGGCTAAGATGCTGAGCTTGTCGATCAAAAGGTCAGCAGTTCAGCAGTTCGAATCCCCAGTGCCGCGTAACAGGGTGAGCTCCCGTGACTTGTCTCAGCTTCTGCCAACCTAGCAGTTCGAAAACATGTCAAAAATGCCAGTAGAAAAATAGGGACCACCTTTGGTGGGAAGGGAACAGCGTTCCGTGCACCTTTGGCGTTTAGTCATGCTGGCCACATGACCATGGAGACGTCTTTGGACGGTTCGCAAGAACTGGTAGTAAAATTGGCAGGAGGCTCCGCCCACTGACCCGGACGTCATCAAAGGTGCACGCGGGGGCACATGTGGGCGCAATGCAAACCAGTAGTAATGTTAAGTAGAACCCACCCCTGCATTATGGAGCTAGGAAATGGGATGGAGAAAGAAGGGTTGTGGGACTACCCTATTCTCGGTGTGCTTATGAGTGATTGTATCTACAATATAGGCATCTATGTTTCCGCATAGGGGCATCAGTCCTGAATGTTTAAGGATCTCTGCGCCGATGCAGCTATATAACCAATCCAAACTTTAATTGAAAAAGTCATCAAGAGAAAATTAAAAGATGATCGAATCAACATCGTTAAGAAAAATATTGAATAATCTCCAAGATGATGGTTTGCATCCTTCTAATCATTTTATCCAAATAAACAGCTGAACAGAACTGTAAACCTCCACCATTCTGGTCTAAATATATTTCTGTTAAACATCTGGCCTCACCCAGTTAATTTTGAGATTTGCTGGCGCTTTGATGAAAAAAGAAGAAGACATCTGAAGGTCATATTTTCCTATTGGAAAACCTGAAGGGGGTTCTGATTGCCAGGCAGTTACTTGAAATGAAAGAGAAACGTGTCTGGAGAAAAAGAAAATGACATTTCACTCATAGCAGGCTAATTAGAGTGAAAAAAAATAATAAAAATAAATAGGCAACAGCAGCAGAAAGAGAAATCAACAGGGCCTGTTGGTCTCAAACAGGGAGAAATTGTCGAGGACCAGAAAGGGGAGGGGGAAACCCCTTTGAATGAGCTTGCAGTAATTTCAAGACTCAGGAGGAGTCGAAAACAACATGTACAAATCACGAACATCTGTACTAAGAGATCTAAAAAAACACATACCGGGAGAGAGAGGATGTAAAATCACACTGCCATGTGTTTAACATGCTTAGATCACAGCACACCACAGAATAGGAATAGGAATAGGAATAGGAATAGGAATGCGATGGGGATGGGGATGGGGATGGGGATGGGGATGGGGATGGGGATGGGGATGGGATGGAATGGAATGGAATGGAATGGAATGGAATGGAATGGAATGGAATGGAATAGAATAGAATAGAATAGAATAGAATAGAATAGAATAGAATAGAATAGAATAGAATAGAATAGAATAGAATAGAATAGAATAGAGAGCAGAGCAGAACAGAACAGAATAACTTATATACTGCTTCATGGTGCTTTACAGCTCTCTCTAAGCGGTTTACAGAGTCAGCCTCTTGCCCCCAACCATCTGGATCCTAATTTTACCAACCTCGGAATGATGGAAGGCTGAGTCCACCTTGAGCTGGTCAAGATTGAACTGTTGGCAGTCGGCAGAATTAGCCTGCAATACTGCATTCTCACCACTGCACCACCACGGCTCAACACCCATATGAGCAGAGATTAACATCAAGATTTAACACCAGGCCAACAATCAAGTCAAGGAACTATCAGGAGAAATAACCTAACAGGAAACAACAGCCTAATCAAGGAACTGCCAAGAACGCTCCCACCAACAGGGCAAGCCGCTAGTATATAAAAATAAGAGCAATCCCTGTTCCCTACTAGTCCTGATAATGTTGCCAAGTGGTTACCTCCTCCTCCTCCTCTCCGCAATCCCTACTACCTTCTCGTGCTGATGATGCTACCTAGTTGGGTAGTGAAACGTCTCCAAGAAAACCACCAAGCTCAGAGCGCACCAACAGTTATGAGCATAAAGACCTGATGAAGTGAGTTTGAAGATCAGAAAAAGATTCTATTTTAGAATAGCATTTGCTAGTCCTGCACTTCTGATTTTGACCTACCAGAAACTCAACAAGGCTGTCCTCTATAACGGCAATGGGGTAGGCTTGTCTTAGAGTGGCTCCATGATTTCTTGCATGACAACCATGGTCCATCAGACAATCAGGGGTGGGTTGCTGGGAGTTCGCAGGGGTTCGGGAGAACCTCTAGCTAAGATTCTGTGCAGTTCAGAGATCCCCCAAATCCCACTCCTGATTGGCCACGCCCCACCCACCCCACCCCTCCAAGGAGTCCCCACGCAGTCTGTTTTGGATGCACATAAGTGCAGGGTGCGAGCAGAAGGGAGGGCAAAAAACAGGGCTACCGGAAGTTCTGGAAGGCTGGAAATGGGCCAGTTTCTGCCTCTAGAGGGCCTCTGGAGCCTGGGGAGGCCGTTTTTGCCTTCCCGGAGACTTGAGAAAAGCCTCTAGAGCCCTGGAGGACAAAAATACCTCCCTCCCCCCCGCCCGCCGTCGTGCAGGAGGCCAACTAGGCCACGCCCACCATGGCCATGCCCACCCAGCAACCAGGTAGAGAACCCCTTGCTAAAATTTTTGAAGCCCACACCTGCGGACAACCACAGTTAGGGGAGCAAAACCTCAAGTCACCCTTGTGCCGCATACCGGAGAGTTCCAACCATGTGCATCAATCCATCCTCACAACCCAAGAACTCTCTTTCTAATAGTTGCACCCAGTTGTAAAAGCCTCCTAATTTGCATAGCTTTCCATCTAGACATTAATGTATTCAGGTATTTATCGAAGTCAGAGAAACCACAATGTTCCGTAAACTGCTGCATGTTAGCAATGTCGGTCTTGTTACAGTTTATGCTTGCATGGCTTTATCTGTAGAGTGATCTGTTTTAATTTTTAATTGTCAGCTACTCGGGGGACGTGGCGCTCTGCAGCCAGAAATGTGAGACATCAATAAATGAGAATCATTTTGGCAGAAATGTTTTGGATACAGGCAAAGGAGCCAAATCAAGATGGTAAATATCCAGGATTGAGCATGTTGCAGTCATAAAATTAGAAGAAGAAAAAAAAAAAAGAGCCAGAATGTGACAGCCAGAGTTGGGAGAGGATTGTGTTTGGAAAGAGAAACGAAATGAATTATCGTAGTTCAACGCAGGAAGCAAAATGTTCTCTCTCTTTTTTTTTTCATCTTTTTCTCCTAACAATTTTGTTGCTGGGAGCACAATCCTGCCTAAAGGAATGTGATTAGAGCATTAACTTTAATTCACAGGAGGCTGAAAGAGGAGGAGGAGGAGGAGGAGAAAGACAAGGAGAAGGAGAAAGACAAGAAGGAGAAGGAGAAAGGCAAGCAGAAGGACAAGGAGAAGGAGACACAGAAGGACAGGGAGAAGGAGAAGGAAGGAGAAGGAGAAAGACAAGGACAAGGAGTTGCAGAAGGTGAAGGTGAGGGAAAAGGAGAAGGAAAAGGAGAAGGAGAAGGAGAAGACAAGGAAACACAGAAGGAGATGGAGAAGGAGGAGGCAAGGAGGAGGAGAAAGACAATGAGCAAGAGAAGGACAAGGACAAGGAGATGCAGAAGGAGAAGGACAAGGACAAGACAAGGACACACAGAAGGAGATGGAGATGAAGGAGAAGGAAGAGGAAGAGGAGGAGAAGGAGAAAGAGAAAGAGAAGGAGAAGGAGAAGGAGAAAGACAAGGAGATGCAGAAGGAGAAGGAGAAGACAAGGACACACAGAAGGAGATGGAGATGAAGGAGAAGGAAGAGGAGAAGAAAGAGAAAGACAAGGAGAAGGAGAAAGACAAGGAGACACAGAAGGAGATGGAAATGAAGGAGAAGGAGGAAAAGGAGAAGGATCTTAGCACAGCATAGCTTATCCAGTTCAATATTGACTGGCAGCTGCTACATCCTCAAATGCAATTTTGATGTTTAGTGACCCCATCACTCAAAGCACCAGAAGCAAAAGACGAGCAATAAAGACCAGCTATTGCTCCCTGTCTGCAAACTCCCTGGTAAAGCCAATTGCTTTCAAGAGATCAGCTGCAAGCATGACAAAATATGCCACTAGCACAATAATGAATACGAAACAGCCTCAGAATGGCCTTCCTGTTGCAAACATCATTCCCCCCCCCAAATGCTGAAATGTAAGTCTGGGGTGGGGGAAACCCTTGGAAGAATCTCATGGGAACCCCTTCAATTTCCACTCCAAACGTAACCCAATCAGCTCCCCATAAAAGCAAGAGAAAATAGCAAGCCAATTCTTTAATACAAATGCAAAGCTATATAGAATTCTCTTTAGTAACTGTGCAGCTGCAAAATTCCATAATTCTAAGAGCAGAACGCTACTTTTCTGCTAATAACCCAGGTTTTAAATCAACTACCTTTGGATCACTTCCCTCTACAATTTCTGCTTTCATAAGGAGAAACGGGACAGCGGGGAGGTGTGGGGATTGAACCCTCTTCCGTAAAGTCTGAGCCATGAGGTAAAAACACACAAGAGATTCTCAGCGGTACCATTCCGACATTCGTGGGGTTTCACTCTCAATTTCTATCATGGTCAAATGGACCATCAGATATTCAATGGTTTTCCCCGAGTATAGTTGTGGTTATGAAAATAATTGCCAGGCCTGGAAGCCATCTTTACTCTCATTTCAGGACATGCTTTTCTGACCTGGGGGGCAGCCTGTCAGGCCTGGAAGCCATCTTTACTCTCATTTCAGGACATGCTTTTCTGACCTGGGGGGCAGCCTGTCAGGCCTGGAAGCCATCTTTTTCGTTGGATCTTCAGGCCTGCCACATTTACTACTGTGGGAAACTGGGAAGGGGGATTGTATAGAGCAAGGGTGATATATAGTCATAACAACATTCTTTTCTCAGAGAGTCAAGGACGTCTTGCCCTGCACCTGGACGGCTGGAACTGGGAGGCATCTCCAGTTGGGACGGTGCTTTGATTGGACCATGTGATGGACATGTGGGTGCTGGACTTTCCTTTGGGTGGAGAAAACCTGGAAGCTTTCAGATTCGGGTTTTCCCAGATGTGCCAATATGACAGCTCTGATAAAATGGAACTTTGAGGAAGCTCAAGCCTCGGAGTTTTCTTTCATTGGGGGTGTTGCTTGGAACCCGGACATTAATTGCTTTAGTCTGTCAAGATTCTGTCTCTAGGTATAGAAGAATACAGATAGTCCTTACCTTACAACCTTACAACTTACAACCACAATTTTTTTTTTTAATTTGATTTATATGCCGCCCTTCTCCGGAGACTCAGGGCGGCTTACAATGTGTTAAGCAATAGCCTTCATTCTTTTGTATATTTTATACAAAGTCAGCTTATTGCCCCCACAAACTGGGTCCTCATTTCACCTACCTTAGAAAGGATGGAAGGCTGAGTCAACCTTGAGCCTTGGAGAGATTCGAACCAGCAGAAATTGCAGGCAGCTGTGTTAATGACAGGGTGCACTAAACCACTGTACTATCAAGGCTCTAGTTGAGCCCAACATTTCTATTGCCAATCAAGAGAAGAGAATTTTGTCCCATGTTGTGACCTTTCTAGCCACACTTATTCAGCGAATCACGGCAGTTGTTAAATTAATCCCACGGTTGTTAAGTGAACCCGGCTTAACCCCGTTGGACTTTGCTGGTCAGAAAGTTGCCAAAGTGAGCCTGGGGCACTGTGACCATCATAAGTACGAGTCGTGAATGTAGAAAGTTTTGATCTTGAATTTGGATGGCATGCTTATTTATTTTATGACGACAAAGTAGATAAAGTATTTAAAAGTCATATACTTAGAGAATCTTTGATGAGAGTTTGGAAGAAGCACCGACTCAAATGGGATTACAAAATACCATTATGGCTGGATCTTGGTCATACTATGTGGAATACAAATATAATGTCACTCGGGGGGTTTTTATATAAAGAGGTTCTTTTTACAGATGCGGGCAGATGGCAGCTGAAGACATTACAGACACTGTTGGATGAAGGAATTAATTTAACTTGGTTACAATATAACCAACTACAATTGAGATGGAAAGAGGACCAAAAAACTGGTATTATGTTGCATGAGGAAGAATTGGTTAGACATATAAGAGAGAAAGGTCCAATGCATATTAAAAGGCTTTATAATGTTTTGCTAGAAAGGGATTCAGAAACTGAATTAGTTAAAGATTGTATGATTAAGTGGGCACAAAATTTTGAAGAACCAGTGATGTTGGAAACATGGGAAAAAATTTGGGTTCAGAATGTTAAATTTACACAGTCGCAGAACCTGAGGGAAAACTTTTATAAAATGTTTTATAGATGGCATTTAGATCCTAAAAAGTTGTCATGTATGTACCCTAATGTTCAGCCAAAATGTTGGAGATGCGAATGTTTGGATGCTACGTATTATCATGTTTGGTGGACCTGTAGGAAAGTTAAGGCTTTTTGGATAAAAATATGGTGGGTTATGCAGAATGTTTTGAAGAAAAAAATTCAATTCTCTCCACAATTGTTTTTATTGGGTATAGTTAAGGGTTTTACACGGGGTGAAATAAAACTAATATTGTATATGATAACTGCAGCAAGATTGTTGATAGGTAAATATTGGAAGAATGAAGCTTTGCCTACTATCGAGGAATGGACTTTGAAGATGGCTAGTTTTGCAGAGATGGCGAAGATTTCAGCATACTTAAAGGATTGTTCACAAGAGACTTATGAATGGGAATGGAAAAGGTGGATAGAATATGTTCAGAACAAATACCAAACTAGAAAGTATCAAATAGCTTTTATTTGAAAATAATGTATTAGAAATATCTTAATGTAAAGAGAAAAAGAGGAAAAATTATATAGGGGGAGGGATGGGTTCAGGTTTATATATCAGTGTTATTAGCTATGAGTAGATAATAGGGAAGTCTGGGGGGGGGAGGATTAGGGAGGGTTAGGGAGGACGGGAAGTTTGGGGAGGGAGGTGGGGGGGTGAAAAAAAGGGGTGAAAATGTAATTGTAAAACTTTTGCAATAAAAAAAAAAATAAGTACGAGTCGGTTGCCAAGCGACTGAATTTTGAGATCACGTGACCTTGGGGATGCCGCTGTGGTCATAAGTGTGAAAAACAACAAGTAATAAGTCACTTTTGCTGTTGTCACTTCGAAGTGGTGTAGGGTTTCCTGACTAAGCAGGGGGTTGGACTAGAAGACCTCCAAGGTCCCTTCCAACTCTGTTATTCCGGATAAACATAAGACTCCAGGAGAACTTGTCTGCCTCTTGATATATTTGAATTTCAGAACAAAGCATACTCCACGCTCAGCCATGCAGTTTGGTCTCCTATGAATCGCGGTTTCCAGGACTATAAGCACCATACTCCAGACATCCAAAGGACCACAAAACAAGTTTGTTCAAAGCCAAAGTGAAATCTCCAAAAGAAGTGTCAGATTCCTGGACAAAGTTCCAGAACAAAAAGAAGCAGAAATGTCAGGAAGCCAAGCTAGCCAAGTCTAACAAGAACCAGTAAAAGCTCAGAAGCAAAGTCAGCCAGGTTCCAAGGCTGATTTTTCTTCCGTTGCATGACGTTTCTTTTAAACCGTTTCGAACGGATTCTACTCCTTTGATCTAATTTTCAGAAATGGAAATTGGGATCTCGAGTTGAAAAAAAAAGAAGAAGAAGAAGAATAGGGAGAAGAAGCAGAGCCATAAACCATGGGAATGTTACCGAGAGGGAAAAAAAGAAAAAGAAACCGACAGAGAGATTTTAGAAAATGCAGCCACCCGGCGAGCGAGCGAGCGAGCAAAAGAGACAGTTCGAAGCATAGCCAAACTAGTATTATTATTACTAACACAGCTGTTCCAAGGCCTGTCTGTTTCCATAACTCAAGCAAACAGCCCCAGAAATCTTCATAACAAACAACAGAGTAATACAAACACCACCAGGTTGGGGGAAATGAGCAAGCCATGAGTTATTCTGCCGACAAATAAAAAAAAACAAAAACACACACACAGCTTAGCAGGTTTTCAGCCCCATCGTCAATGCAATGTTTATTTTTCCAAGAGGCAAGCTTTGCACACATTTTACCTACGTGCCCTGACAATAAGCCCACCTTTGCAAAGATGAACGCAGGAAGGAGGCGGTTGAATTCATTCTCCAACAAACAGAGAAATGCATTCTTTAAAGATGGACGCGACATCTAGCCATAAAGTTGTAATGAGCATCCTTCTCTGCTTCCACCTCTTAAACGCCACCTTCCCTTGAGGCAGGTTGCTCGGGAAATCACATGCCACTGACCAACTGACCCAGGGGTGGGATTCAGAAATTTTAGCAACCGGTTCTCTGCCTGGTTGCTGGATGGGCGTGGCCATGGTCGACGTGGCCTACTCGGCCTCCTGCACCACTGAGGGGAGGTTGTTTTCACCCTCCCCAGACTCTGGAGGCTTTTCTCGAGCCTCCAGGAGGGTGAAAATGGCTTCCCCTGAGCTCCAGAGGCCCTCTGGAGGCCGGAAATGGTACTTCTGGTAGGCCCATTTTTCACCCTCCCAGAGCCTCCGTGCAGGACCTGCACTTACCTGGCATCCAAAATGGGCTGCGTGGAGACTACTGGGAGGGGCGGGTGGGGTGGGTGGGGTCAGCCAGTCCTTGCCACTACGAGTTCGGCGAACCAGATTAAAATTAACCTCTGGTTCGCTCGAATCGGTCCAAACCGGCTGAATCCCACACACCCCTGAACTGACCCTTGGAGATATCTCCTCTTGCTTCCTTCCGAAAGCTTTCTGCCATCCCTCTTACTCAACAAGGCAAATAAAAGCCATTTTAGTTGTGACGCTGTGTCTCGAGGCCGACGCCGCTCAGCTAAAAGGGATGTGAAATTTAAGGCTGGAAAAGATCTTGAGATGCTCACCAGGTGCATCAGACTAGAAGACCAAACAGAGTCCTTAAGAGTCGTTCAGTCACTAAGTTGTGTCCAACTCTCCATGACCCTATGGATCACAGCACACAAGGCCCTCCTGCCCACTGTGTTCTAACTTAGGCTTCACAAAATCATGAAACAGACTCCTTGTCCCGACAAAAATCCCTTTTTATTTGGCTAATGTGAATTTCTAAGCAAAGTACTGCCGAACAGTCTTTCAAGGATGAATTGCAACCACAGACCTTAGCAGACCTTGGAAAGTTGCCAGGCCGATACCTTCCAGGCGCAACGCTGTACAGTGACATACGTGGCAAGGAGTCTCTGTGAGGCACCAACTCAGCTAAGCAAATCTTCACACCAATAAATGAACTAATTGTCTCCTGCAAACACCACTCCCCTTTTGCTCCTATTTATTCCCTATGGGAGGGGCCCTTGTGCTTTTACTCCCAAGTCAACCTGTGTTCTTTAACTGTTCCCTTCTCCTGACAGCTCTGTGCATGCACACACCGGGAACAGGCTCCAGCTATTCTTCTGCCCCACTGATCTCTGACTCCGAAGGTAGCTGATAACTGTCTGAGGGCCCTGGCCCCATCTCTGCCTCAGATGCAGAGCCCTCATCAGACCCTTCCCCAGACTCCGGGACTGGCCCATGTTTCTCCCCAACCTCCTCACTGTCCGAGTCTCTCAGGCTTTGCCCAAATTCATGTTCATTGCATTGATGACACTGTCTAACCGTCTCATCCTCTGCCGTCCCCTTCTCCTTCTGCCTTCCATCTTTCCCAACATGAGGGTTTTCTCCAAGGAGTTCTCTCTTCTCACCTAGAAGTATGGAAATTCTCAGTCCCTCCAGGTCGTGGTTGTCCCAAAGGTGCTTTTTCAGGAGGCCACTTGGACTTCCTTGGTTTTTCTTTGAAGACATTTCGCTTCTCATTCTCCAGCTCTGATTGGATGGTGGAGAATGGAAAACTTTATATTCCTTACAGACAGCTGGTCACTTGCATTATTTTAGAGGACACAGATAAACCTCCAAGTGGCCTCAATGACTCTCTAAAAGATTGCAAATGGCCAGCTGTCTGCAAAGAATATAAATTCTGGGGTCAATTGTGGTTATAAGTCGAGGACTACCTGTATTAGTGGGTTGAACTGGAGGTTTTCAAAAGAGAACAGAGCCAGTTGTAATGAGAGTCAGTGTTCCAGGCATATGGAAAGACATCCCTGACAGTTTCCAATTGCCTCTTTTGTTAAAAGGGTCTCCTTTGCAAAGCTGGAGCAAAGCTTTACAGCAGTAACTTGTGAGAGGCAGCTTGGAGTCTTAGTGGACAACCAATTAAATATGAGTTAAGAGTGTGCAGCGGCAGCCAAAAAAGCCAATGCAATCCTAAATTGCATTTACAGAGGGATTCGATCAAGATCGTGGGAGGTACTAATACCACTCTATAAAGCCTTAGTAAGGCCACCAGCAAGGTACTTATTATCACTGTTGGTGGACCTGCCCACAAGCCAAAGAATTTTGGAGGATGATACGCAAATGGGTGTCAGAAATAATAGGTGATATCATTGAATTAGAACCAAAAATATTTCTCCTGGGAATCCTGAAGACAGAACATGCAAGAAAGAAGAAATATCTCATTACACATATAATAACAGCAGCGAGAATCTCCTTTGCCCAACATTGGAAGGAGAAAAAATGGCCATCCGAAGAGCATGTAATTAGAAAAGTACTGGAATGTGCCAAAATGAACAAACTGACGTTAGAAACCAATGATAGAGAGGAAACTGAGTATTACAGTGTATGGGATATGTGGTATGAGTGGTTGAGGAAAAGAAAACCGGTGAAGCTTGAGAGAGCTAAAAGTTTAAATGGATGATTAATTAAATGAGTATATGGATATGAGTCATACTATCGGTAGTAGGAAATAAAAGGGAGTAAAGATGTAATTTTATAGAAATAAAATGTAATATTATATATTAAGGATTATAAAAGTAAGAAATCCTACGGGTAGTATCTTTAAACTAAGACAATGAACTAATACTATGTAAAGAACAATGTAAATATTATGAAGGTATATCTGTATATATATATTGACACCATGAAACCGGAAACGGTGGAATTGTACTATAATTCTTAAACAATAATTTTTTTTAAAAAAAAAAAAGCCTTAGTAAGGCCACACCTAGAATACTGCATCTAATAAAAAAGATGCTGAGACTCTAGAAAGAGTGCAGAGAAGAGCAAGCAAGATGATGAGGGGACTGAAGGCTAAAACATACGATGAACGGTTGCAGGAACTGGGCATGGCTAGTCTAGTGAAGAGAAGGACCAGGGGAGACAGGATAGCCGTCTTCCAATATTTGAGGGGCTGCCACAGAGAGGAAGGGGTCAAGCTATTTTCCAAAGCACCTGAAGGCCAGACAAGGAATAACGGATGGAAACCGATTAAGGAGAGATTCAACCTAGAAATAAGGAGAAATTTCTTGACAGTGAGAACAATCGACCGATGGAACAGAAGTTGCCTTCAGAAGTTGTGGGAGCTTCATCGCTGGAAGCTTTCAAGAAGAGACTGGACTGCCATCTGTCAGAAATCATGTAGGGTCTCCTGCTTGGGTGAGGGATTGGACTAGATGACCTACAAGGTCCCTTCCAACTCTATTATTCTGTTAAAGCAATACATTCGAGAGAGCATCTCTTGGCTGTATCTGCCACATAAAGAGAAAAAGAGGTTTATTGGGAAAGTTTGTTTTCTCCTCCTCCCTCCCAGCCAGAATTCTGGTTTATCTTTCTAAATTATCAACCGAGTGTGTGCACAGAGAGCCCCCCCCCCACCCCTATCTCTAAGGAAATGAAGAGGAAAGCTGTTGGAAAGATAAGGAACTGGCTCTGTCTAACTCCACCTCTACGTCCTCGGAACATAAATTTGATGCCACCGGAGTTCTTATCTCCTTCATCATCGTGCCAAATCCCAAGATGATACCCACGTCTGGCTTGTCATCCTGATTTGCTTTCTAAACAAAAGCAGAGCCAACCTTTGTTTCTGGATTTCACAGAAGGGAGCATTAAAATCCATCTAGATTTAATCAGCCGCTCGCCCTTGGGGAATTCTCTCCCACTCTCTCTCTCTCTCTCTCTCTCTCTCTCTCTCTCTCTCTCTCTCTCTCTCTCTCTCTCTCTCTCTCTCTCTCTCTCCTGATGTTAGATTTACATGGATCTGGTATATAGCCACACCTCTGCCCTGCTTGTTAGTGGGGGTGGGGGGGAGAGAGAGAAAGGATGCATTTTTAAGCATCCAAATGGTATAGATAGAATAGAATAGAATAGAATAGAATAGAATAGAATAGAATAGAATAGAATAGAATAGAATAGAATAGAATAGAATAGAATAGAATAGAATAGAATAGAATAGAATAGAATTCTTTATTGGCCAAGTGTGAGTGGACACACAAGGAATTTGTCTTTGGTGCATACGCTCTCAGTGTACATAAAAAGAAAAGATGCATTCGTTAAGAATCATAAGGTACAACACTTAATGATAGTCATAGGGTACAAATAAGCAATCAGGAAACAACAACCCCTCCTCTTTTTGCACTGATGATGTTACCTAGTTGGGTAATGAAATGTCTGCAAGAAAACCACAAATCAATCTCTCTCTCCTCTCTCCTCTCTCGCTTCAAAATGTTACAACAATTGCACCAAGTAGTAGCACAAAACTTCCATTTGCTGACGAATGGATTTGATTTTCCTGAGTTGAGAAGGGATTATCAATACACTGTCTATAAGCCACAATCATTTCTTTGCTTCTTCTTCTTGGAGAGTTAGGGTTATTTCCCCCCACCCTTATTCCAAATATAAAACCATATGGGCTCACATGTTAAGGTAAAGGTAAAAGCTAAAGGTTCCCCTCGCACATATGTGCTAGTCATTCTTGACTCTAGGGGGCGGTGCTCATCTCCGTTTCAAAGCCGAAGAGTCAGCGCTGTCCGAAGACGTCTCCGTGGTCATATGGCCGGCATGACTCAATGCCAAAGGCACATGGAACGCTGTTACCTTCTCACCAAAGGTGGTCCCTATTTTTCTACTTGCATTTTTTACCTGCTTTCGAACTGCTAGGTTGGCAGAAGCTGGGACAAGTCACGGGAGCTCACCCCGTTACGCGGCACTAGGGATTTGAACTGCCGAACTGCTGACCTTTTGATCGACAAGCTCAGCATCTTAGCCACTGAGCCCCTTTTGGGCTCACATGTACAAATGGACAATAAGAATGTAGATTATCTCCCACGTTCTTGTCTAGGCTTCTGTTGTGGCCCATCAGCAGAGATTTCCACCTCTTCTCTCCCCTCTTTTATTTCAGGATTACCCACCCTGCTATCTAAGAACACAACATTTACTACTCAAAGCGTCTACGCATTGATTCCACCCTGCTATCTAAGAACAAGAAAAGGCATTTATTATTCAAATCTTAAGCCCATTGATTCTTGACTTAATAGGTTGCATCTTCCATGGGTTGGCCAGCTGAGCTATCCCCATAGCTCCATTCCTGCTGAAAGATAACTTTTGATTGTTGAAGGGTATTCGATAAAAACCAGAGTATTTCTGAAACTTAGGGGAAGCTAAGACAGATAGGGACACAGTGACTCAGCGGCTAAGATGCTGAGCTTGTCAATCGAAAGGTCGGCAGTTCAGTGGTTCGAATCCCTAGTGCCGCATAACGGGGTGAGCTCCCATTACCTGTTCCAGCTTCTGCCAACCTAGCCATTCGAAAGCACGTAAAAAAATGCAAGTAGAAAAAATAGGGACCACCTTTGGTGGGAAGGGAACAGCGTTCCGTGCACCTTTGGTATTGAGTCATGCCAACCACATGACCATGGAGACATCTTCGGACAGCGCTGGCTCTTCGGCTTTGAAACGGAGATGAGCACCGCCACCTAGAGTCGGGAACGACTAGCACAGATATGCGAGGGGAACCTTTACCTTTAAGACGGATATTGGAGATAAAAGCCTCCTTCCTCAGTCCAGAAAAGGAGTCAGAGAAAGCACTGAAAGATCTCATTGAAAGCAGTGCAGTTCTCTACTCACTGCTGGGTACACATGTTTTCTGCAGAACACTGCTGAGTCCTTGTTCCCAAGAATATCATGTTAACTCAAATGACCTTTTGTGCATTTTTTTTTTTTACTGTTCCAGGCTGGAACGCTTAGAAAATACCATACGTTTCTGTCCCCAAGTAGCTGAAAGTGTTAACGTATTATTGTTTACAGGAGTCTTAATACAACAGTCCAGACCTTCTGAAATCCTACAAGGCAAGATACACGCGCTCGTTGTCATCCCAATGCAGAATTAAACAATAACGTCTAATACAATGTGTAGCAAACGCGGCGTTTGTTTGTGCCCAAGCTTGTAACTTCGTTTTTACTCACACAAGAGAGCTGCGCTTTCTGGCTTCTAGGACCATAATTATAAATTGTCCTTTGTCCACTATTGGTTGGAGTAAACAGCATTTTCTTTGGACACTACCCATTCATTATGGAAGAAGTGTGATGCCAATTACTACTTAGCCTAAAGAATCCCAGGGTGTCCGTTTTAACCAAAACAGACAACTAGAACATCTGTAACTTGAGGCCAAAATGTCTAATTCATTACAAAGCTTTACAAAAAAAAAAGTAAAAAAAATTGTTAGTCCAGGCTCTTGGTAAGAGCAGCCAACTGGCATTTTAAATCTTTATAACAGGAAACTGCCAAGATAAAACACATCTAACACCCTTCCCCATGAAAGAATATGCCAGCAATAATACTAATACCCATGTTTCCCCGAAAATAAGACCCTGTCTTATATTTTTTTTGAACCCTGAAATAAGCGCTTGGCCTTATTGCCATGCGTTCAAAAGCCCAATTGGGCTTATTATCAGGGGGTGTCTTATTTTGGGGGAAACAGGGTAGATACCAGTAGACAGATGGATGGATGGATGGATGGATGGAGAGATAGAGAGATAAAGAGGTGATATAGACTGACAGACAGACAGACAGATAGATACTGTGTTTTCCCAAAAATAAGACCCTGTGTTATATTTTTTTTAACCCTGAAATAAGTGCTTGTCCTTGTTGCCATGCACTCAAAAGCCCAATTGGGCTTATTATCAGGGGATGTCTTATTTTAGGGGAAAACAAGGTAGTACAGGAATAATAATTGGAATAAGGTAAAAGTAAAGGTTCCCCTCGCAAATAATAATAATAATAATAATAATAATAATAATAATAATAATAATAATAATAATAATAATAATAATTTTATTTCTATACCGCCCTTCTCCCGAAGGACTCAGGGCGGTGTACAGCCTATTTAAAAACACAAGACAAAACAGCAGTTAAAAATTAAAATGATTAAATAGATTTGGCTCAATTTAAAACCCCAGAAATTTAAAATACCCCAATTTAAAATTATTATGTTGATAGGCCAGCCTGGCGGAACATATGTGCTAGTCGTTCCTGACTCTAGGGGGCGGTACTCATCTCCGTTTCAAAGCTGAAGAGCCAGCACTGTCCAAAGACATCTCCGTGGTCATGTGGCCGGCATGACTCAACGCCAAAGGCGCACGGAACGCTGTTCCCTTCCCACCAAAGGTGGTCCCTATTTTTCTACTTGCAATTTTTACATGCTTTCGAATTGCTAGTTGGCAGAAGTTGGGACAAGTAACGGGAGCTCACCCCATTACACTAGGGATTCGAACCGCTGAACTGCCAACCTTTCTGGTTGACAAATTTAGCATCTTAGCCACTGAGCTACCACATCCCTTTATTTATACTACTATGTAAAAGTAAAACAGTTGAGGTTGGATCTTACTATCTTATTCTACTGTACCGAAGGGAGTCAGAAGTCGATGCCTTTTCCCACCCCTTTTTTCCCTTCTTTTCTGCACTCTTCCCTTCCCTATTTTTCTTACTATTTGTTTTCGTATATTTTGCATTTTATATTATAAACACAGAGAGAATTTGGTTCAATGAAAAATGTCTCTTCTGTAGCTCCTTCCTTGTTTCATCTGTGGTTCCTGGCCAGATTTGGAGGAAGCTCTCAAGACCTTACACGAATCCATTTGTCCTATCAAGGTTCAAGTTGGAACCGATCTCCATTTTAGCATCTTGGAGAATTGCTACTGGTTATTGGGGAACGAATTCTCCAGAAACCAAAAACAATTCCGGTTACGCTTGTTTAATTAAATTTTTGCTATAAACATTATTATTTTTTTCTCCCTATATCAGCCAGTTTGGGAAATATTACGCCCTACGGCTACTTAGAAATATTTTCAACACATGGATTCTCTTTGTTCTCTTTCTCATTTTTATCCCCATTAGAAATCTGGCAAATTTTGTTTCTGCTTTCGAAGGTAATTGATTCACTTGAGTTTAATTGAAATATTTATATCTAAATGGGATGAAATCATTTCCACAAGTAATGGGCTGTCTATGTCAATTTTAGCATCACCTATTTTCTTTTTTCTTTTTCTTTTTTTAAAGCAACTGGTCTCCACAAAGTCTCCACTGAAGGCACACACAGGCACAGACAAGTTCCTACAAACTCAACCCCTTTTATTATGCACTCTTCCCTAAAAAAAACCCTATGAACCAGGGGTGAAATCCAGCAGGTTCTGACAGGTTCTGGAGAACCGGTAGCAGAAATTTTGAGCAGTTTGGAGAACTGGCAAATACCACCTCTGACTGGCCCCAGAGTGGGGTGGGAATGGAGATTTTGCAGTATCCTTCCCCTGGAGTGGGGTGGGAATGAGGATTTTGCAGTATCCTTCCCCTGGAGTGGGGAGGGAATGGAGATTTTGCAGTATCCTTCCCCCAGAGTGGGGAGGGAATGGAGATTTTGCAGTATCCTTCCCCTGGAGTGGGGTGGGAATGAAGATTTTGCAGTATCCTTCCCCTGGAGTGGGGAGGGAATGGAGATTTTGCAGTATCCTTCCTCTGGAGTGGGGAGGGAATGGAGATTTTGCAGTATCCTTCCCCTGGAGTGGGGAAGGAATGGAGATTTTGCAGTATCCTTCCCCTGCCACGCCCACCAAGCCACGCCCACAAAACTGGTAGTAAACAAAATGTGGATTTCACCACTGCTATGAACTAGCATTTTTAAATAAATTTGCCAAATGCCTAAGCAGGACTAGGGGTGACATGATAGCAGTCTTCCAATATTTGAGGGGCTGCCACAAAGAAGAGGAGGGGGGAGTCAACCTATTTTCCAAAGCAACTGAAGGCCAGACAAGGAATAATGGATGGAAACCGATCAAGGAGAGATTCTACCTGGAAATAAGGAGAAATTTCCTGACCGTGAGAATAATCGACCCATGGAACAGAAGTTGCCTTCAGAAGTTGTGGGAGCTTCATCCCTGGAGGCTTTCAAGAAGAGACTGGACTGCCATCTGCCAGAAATGGTGTCTCCTACTTGGGCAGGGGGTTGGATTAGAGGACTTACAAGCTCCCTTCCAACTCTGTTATTCTGTTAAAGCAATCAGGCTGTAGATATATAGCACCTGAAGGCTGGACAAGAAGCAACAGATGGAAACTAATCAAGGAGAGAAGCAGCCTGGAATTGAGGAGAAATTTCCTGACAGTGAGAACAATTTATCAGTGGAACAGCTTGCCTCCAGAAGTGATGGGTGCTCCAACACTGGAAATGTTTAAGAAGTCTCCTGCCTGAGCAGGGGGTTGGACTAGAAGACCTTCAAGGTCCCTTCCAACTTTGTCCTTCCTTCCTTCCTTCCTTCCTTCCTTCCTTCCTTCCTTCCTTCCTTCCTTCCTTCCTTTCCTTCCTACCTCCCTCCTTCCTTTGATTCCTTCCTTCCTTCTTTCCTTCCTTCCTACCTACCTACCTACCTCCTTTGATTCCTTCCTTCCTTCCTTCCTTCCTTCCTTCCTTCCTTCCTTCCTTCCTACCTACCTACCTACCTACCTCCTTTGATTCCTTCCTTCCGTCCTACCTACCTACCTACCTACCTCATTTGATTCCTTCCTTCCTTCCTACCTACCTACCTATCTACCTCCTTTGATTCCTTCCTTCCTTCCTTCCTTCCTTTCCTTCCTTCCTACCTACCTACCTACCTATCTACCTCCTTTGATTCCTTCCTTCCTACCTACCTACCTACCTATCTACCTACCTCCTTTGATTCCTTCCTTCCGTCCTACCTACCTACCTATCTACCTACCTCCTTTGATTCCTTCCTTCCGTCCTACCTACCTACCTATCTACCTCCTTTGATTCCTTCCTTCCTTCCTTCCTTCCTTTCCTTCCTTTCCTTCCTTCCTACCTACCTACCTACCTATCTACCTCCTTTGATTCCTTCCTTCCTACCTACCTACCTACCTATCTACCTACCTCATTTGATTCCTTCCTTCCTTCCTTCCTTCCTTCCTTCCTTCCTTCCTTCCTTCCTACCTATCTACCTCCTTTGATTCCTTCCTTCCTTCCTTTCTTCCTTCTTTCCTTCCTTCCTACCTATCTACCTACCTCCTTTGATTCCTTCCTTCCTTCCTTCCTTCCTTCTTTCCTTTCCTTCCTACCTACCTACCTACCTACCTCCTTTGATTCCTTCCTTCCTTCCTTCCTTCCTTCCTTCCTTCCTTCCTTCCTTCCTTCCTTCCTTCCTTCTTTCCTTCCTTCCTGAAATGGTATAGGGTCTCCTGCCTGAGCAGGGGGTTGGACTAGAAGACCTCTAAGATCTCTTCCAACTCTTATTCTGTTAAACCCATTTGGAAAATCATTTTGTCCCCCCTACACAAGATGCAAGCTAACAGTTTGGCTAACTTGCATCTTCTGGTTGGACTGGAAGACCTCTAAGGTCCCTTCCACCTCTGTAATTCTGTTATTCTGCTTTCCTCTCTTCCCGATCTCAGCCTCTAATGCCGCTGCAGTTTTATGGGTTCTGCAAAGAATCCTCAGAGGCACATCCAGCCTAGCCATGCATCATCTGAATAATAAAGTATTTTTATTTGGCATATAAATATAGACAAGAGAGACAGCAGCAGTAAGGACAAAGGTAAATCTTTCCAATGAAAGCTTCCCTGGGGTGTGGAGATAAAAGGCAGAGTAATTTAGGGGGCACAGATAAGCTGGGGGGTGGTGGAAATAAGGAAAAGAGCGCACCAGCTCTTTCTGGCGCTTCAGTCCTGTCAAATCGTTGTCCTGTAGCTCAGAAGACCCCTTAATGAAAACTGCCTTGTTGCGAGGGAGGGTCTTGTCCAGCTCAAAGAGTAGCAATGCTACTCTTTAGACTTATATACCATCCCATAATGCTTTACAGCATTCTCTGAGCGATTTAAAATGTCAGCATATTGGCCCCCAACAATTTGGGACTTCGTTTTGCCAATCTAGGAAGGAAGGAAGGAAGGAAGGAAGGAAGGAAGGAAGGAAGGAAGGAAGGAAGGAAGGAAGGAAGGAAGGAAGGAAGGAAGGAAGGAATCAAAGGAGGTAGGTAGGAAAGAAGGAAGGAAGGAAGGAAGGAAGGAAGGAAGGAAGGAAGGAAGGAAGGAAGGAAGGAAGGAAGGAAGGAAAGGTGAAATGAGAGGAAGGAGGGAGGGAGGAAGGGAGGAAAGAAAGAAAGGTGAAATCAGAGTTGATAGGGAGGGAGGGAGGGAGGAAGGGAGGGAGGAAGGAAGGAAGGAAGGAAGGAAGGAAGGAAGGAAGGAAGGAAGGAAGGAAGGAAGGGTGAAATGAGAGGAAGGAGGGAGGGAGGGAGGAAGGGAGGAAAGAAAGAAAGGTGAAATCAGAGTTGATAGGGAGGGAGGGAGGGAGGAAGGGAGGGAGGAAGGAAGGAAGGAAAGGTGAAATCAGGGGAAATAGGTAGGAAGGGAGGGAGGGAGGATGAAAGGAAGGGTGAAATCAAAGGAGGTAGGTAGGTAGGTAGGAAAATAGGAAGGAAGGAAGGAAGGGAGGAAGGAAGGAAGGAAGAAAGGAAGGATGAAATCAGAGGAGGGAGGGAGGGCGGAAGGAAGGAAAGAAGGAAGGAAGGAAGGAAGGAAGGAAGGAAGGAAGGAAGGAAGGAAGGAAGGAAGGAAGGAAGGAAGGATGAAATCAGAGGAGGGAGGGAGGGCGGAAGGAAGGAAGGAAGGAAGGAAAGGTGAAATGAGAGGAAGGAGGGAGGGTGGAAGGAAAGAAAGGTGAAATCAGAGTTGATAGGGAGGGAGGGAGGGAGGGAGGGAGGAAGGAAGGAAGGAAGGAAGAAAGGAAATCAACTATTAACCAGTCAGGATCAAACTTCTGGCTGTGGAGGATTGGGGGATCCTTGGTGCTCACTGAGCTTGGTGGTTTCCTTGCCGATATTTCATTACCCAACTAGATAATATCATCAGTGCCAGAAGGGAGTGGGGTTGGTGGAGTGGAGGAGGAGGAGGAGGTCCTTAGTGCTTTCTGAGCTTGACTGTTACTAATACATCATATTCTGACAGTCATTTGGAAGACGGCCTTCTCGGGTTTGCAAAAATGCATCCCCTCAAAGCTCTCAAATCCCGTCCTGTTCCAAAAACTGCCTTCTGTGCAGCCCTCAAAGCTCCGGGATGAAAAAAATGGACCGATGCCAAACCTTCGGCCGAATCCCTGCGGATGGTTTCATTCAGCAAACAAATTCAAGCTCAATTGTGACACCGACGGATCTACCCCCATCTGAAGCACGAAGCTGTTTACTTCCCCGCGTTTGGGAGAGAGAAACCAAGGCGACGCCACGTTTGTGGCTTTAAATCCACCAGCCCATCAAGGACCATCTGTGCCTGCACAGGGCAAGCTCTCGGCTTGGCAGGCTGCTCCATGCTTAAAGCAAAGAGAAACTGTTCACTTGGAGGAAAAGGAAAGGAAGAGTAGCCTCCACCTTGTCCTCCTCCTCCTCCTCCTCCTCTCCTTCTCCTTCTCCTTCTCCTCCTTCCCCTTCTCCTCCTGCATCTCCTTGTCCTCCTCCTCCTCCTCCTCCTTCTTCTTCCCCTTCTCCTCCTCCTCCTCCTCCTTCTCCTCCTCCATCTCCTCCTCCTCTTCCTGCATCTCCTTGTCCTCCTCCTCCTCCTCCTCCTCCTCCTCCTCCTCCTCCTCCTCCTCCTCTTCTTCTTCTTCTTCTTCTTCTTCTTCTTCTTCTTCTTCTTCTTCTTCTTCTTCTTCTTCTTCTTCTTCTTCTTCTTCTTCTTCTTCTTCCTCTCCTCCTCCTCCTCCTCCTCTTCTCCTTCTCCCTCTCCTTATTCTTCCCGCATAATCCATTCCTGAGTGGAGAGTCTAGGCAACTGAATGAAGTTAGCAGAGTGTTTACTGGCCAGATGCCCTTCCGGTCGCCAATCCGGAGTTATATTCAGCAGATACATTCTCATCATGCTCAGAGAGAGAAATATCTACCTAGGATCAAATTCACAGACTCCTGGTTGTCAGGCAAGAGCTCCACCTCTAGGCCACCGCACCAGTTCTGTGGGCATGGCTTGGTGGGCATGGCATGGCTTGGTGGGCATGGCTTGGTAGGCGTGGCAGGGGAAGGATACTGTAAAATCTCCATTCCTACCCCACTCCAGGGGAAGGTTACTGCAAAATCCCCATTTCCTCCCGATCAGCTGGGACTTGGGCGACAGAGAATAGATGGGGGCAGGGCCAGTCAGAATTTTTACTACCGGTTCTCCGAACTACTCAAAATTTCCACTACCGGTTCTCCAGAACTGGTCTGAACCTGTTGAAATCCACCTCTGGCTCCGTCCTGCCCAGGACTCAAATTTCTTTTATCTGATAATTACCTTGGATGCAGCTCTTCCTCCTGTTCTTCCCATTCCCATTAGGAGTTCATAATGAGGGTTCTGCAACCCACAATGGAATCAAAGCAAGGGGTAGCAAACATCTGGTACAGAAACATCTGCAGAGAACAGATGAAACGGAAGACCTCCGATAAGATGGAGCCCTGATACCATATCATGTTATTGAACATGATATCAAAAGATGTCGTTGAGACTCTGGAAAAAGTGCAGAGGAGAGCAGCAAAACCGAGTAGGGGGCTGGGGGCTAAAACGTACGAAGAACGGTTGCAGGAATTGGGTAGGTCTAGTTTAATGAAGAGAAGGACGAAGAGAGACATGATAGCAGCGTTCCAATATTTGAGGGGCTCCTACAAAAAAGAGGGGGTCAACCTATTTTTCAAAGCACCAGAAGACAAGACAAGAAACAATGGATGGAAACTAACCAAGGAGAGGAGCAACCTAGAACTGAGGAGAAATTTCCTAACAGTAAGAGAATTAACCAGCTTGTCTTCAGACATTGTGGGAGCTTCATCACTGGAGGTTTTTAAGAAGAGACTGGACAGTCATTTGTCTGAAATGATATAGGGTCTCCTGCTGGAGCAGGGGGTTGGACTAGAGGACCTCTAAGGTCCCTTCCGGTTCTGTTATTCTATGCCCCACGTTCTACATTCTCTCTTCCTATCTGCTCCCTAATGCCAAATATCGCAGGTCTGTCTTTCGTTTCTTTCTTTTTTTCCCCCCTTGCAGTATTTTTATAGCTCTACTTGGAGGTCATAACATCGGCTTTTATTGTCCAGTTGATATACGGCCAGTGCAGCTGAAAATGAAAGCCCGGTTGCAAAGAGAATTTTACCTCTTCAGAAAAAAAGCTCCATTTGGCTTTATTTTTTTGGCTTCGTGGCTATCTCTTCACGTAAATCCTATTATCTATTCTCGGGGACTTTAATTCCAAGTTCTTTACCAGAAATGATTGCTTTGAGGGAAAAAAAAAGGTAGCATTAATGTAAGAAAGTTCCAAATAAGTTCCAATTCTTGAGAACTTCAAAATGCTATTATAAGGATGGAAAGAAAAAAAAAGAAAGAAAGAAAGAAAGAAAGAAAGAAAGAAAGAAAGAAGGAAGGAAGGAAGGAGGAGGGAGGAGGGAAGAAGAAGGAAGGAAGGAAGGCAGGAAGGAAGGAAGGAAGGAAGGAAGGAAGGAAGGAAGGAAGGAAGGAAACAAAGATAGAAAGAAAGAAAGAAAGAAAGAAAGAAAGAAAGAAAGAAAGAAGGAAGGAGGAGGGAGGAGGGAAGAAGAAGGAAGGAAGGAAGGAAGGAAGGAAGGAAGGAAGGAAGGAAGGAAGGAAGGAAAGATAGAAAGAAAGAAAGAAAGAAAGAAAGAAAGAAAGAAAGAAAGAAAGAAAGAAAGAAAGACCTGCTAACTCTGAGAATATTAAGCATTGAATATTTGTATCTGTAGAAGACACTCAAGGACAATTCCTAGAATGGACATAAGGATAGCTTTCTCGATATTCGCCTTTCTAGCCAAGCAAACTCTTCTATCTGATGCGTAGCAGAAAACAGCACTATAGTCTTAGCGGTCTGCTACTTCCTCCCGGCTTCCCACAATCCAATGTGATTTCATGTGTTTTTTTTCCATTTCCATCAAGAAATGGAAACTAATCAAGGAGAGAACCAACCTAGAACTCAGGAGAAATGTTCTGATAGCGAGAACAATTAACCCGTGGAACCGATGTTTGCCTGCAGATGTTGTGGGGGCTCCATCACTGGAGGTTTTCAAGAAGAGACTGGACAGCCATTTTTTTGGAATGGAATCGGATCTCCTGCTTGAGCAGAGGGTTGGACGAGAAGACCTCCAAGGTCCCTTCCAACTCGGTTATTCTTTAACCCACACAAGTTAACTAGTCCAAAGGGTTAGATCCAGCTCCCAAGAGACCTCAAATGAGATAATTCCCTTCATTCAATCTAGTCAACCACAGGTTGGACTAGAAGACCTCATATATTTGCGGGACCACCTTCTGCCACCAATAGCCTCCCACCGGCCAGTACGCTCCCACAGAGAGGGACTCCTCAGGGTGCCGTCAGCTAGGCAGTGTCGGCTGGCGACCCCCAGGGGGAGGGCCTTCTCTGTGGCAGCACCTGCCCTCTGGAACAATTTGCCCCCGGAGATACGGAGGATATCAGATCTCCGGGCTTTTTGCCGTGCCCTAAAAACTTTTCCATCAGGCAGGGCTGGCGTGAACCCCCCCCCCCGTTTTTGAGATATTAGATTTTTAATTGTTTAATGGGTTTTAGTCGTAAGGTTCTTAATTTTTCGGCCAAAGGATATAATTCTTTTAAATTTTTAACTTTTGTATTGGATGCTTTTTATATTTTATATTTAAAATAGTTTTTATTGAATATAAATATTAAAAAAGACATACGTAACATATACACAATGAACATTTATACAACATATACACAAAAAGAATATAATTTCTTCTTAAGCATTTTTTCAGAGTGACGTATTGGATGCTTTTTACTTGGCTGTGCACCGCCCTGAGTCCACCAGGAGAAGGGCGGTATACAAATTTAAATAAAATAAATAAAAAATAAAAAATATAGTATATGAGAAAGTTCCCTTCATTCAATACAGAGCCTTGGTAGCACAGTGGACTAAAGCACTGTTATTAACAGATTAACATCTGCTGCTTGCAATTACTGCAAGTTCGAATCTCACCAGGCTCAAGGTTGACTCAGCCTTCCATCCTTTCAAAGGTAGGTAAAATGAGGACCCAGATTATAGGGGCAATAAACTGACTTTGTATAAATATACAAAAGAATGAAGGCTATTGCTTAATGCCTTGTAAGCCGCCCCGAGTCTCCGGAGAAGGGCAGCATATAAATTAAAAGCAAAAAAAAAAAAAACCTCTTCCAGAGGTTGGACTAGAGGACCTCCAACTCTGTTATTCCGTGCTCAGCCTCTTAAATCCACATTTTTATTTCTCCTCTCTGTTCTTTTGGCCTCTGAGAACTTTTGCTGTCGTGCAGTAAAGCGAACAGTGGGGTATGAGAAAAATGGCAAAATCAATAGAACGCAATACTTTTAATAAGCCAACACAAAGGTCAACCTTTCTTCCCCGTACATATCCTCCCCCTCAAAAAAGAAAAGAAAAGAAAATTAAAAGCGAACTCATTTTTTTTTTTTTTAAAGGATAAGCAGCTTCATCAAATATCGCCAAGATGGAGTTTGCAATAAAGATTTGTGTGTTCCTGGAAGTAATTACATCAGGCCTT
>NW_027257013.1:0-45000 GCF_029215685.1 Pituophis catenifer annectens | reverse complement strand
TGATAATTAAAGAAAGAGAGGAATCGGAACATTTTAAGATATGGGGACAATTTTATCATTGGTAAGAGAAGATATATATATATATATTAAAAGGAAGAAACAGCTGCGATCACACACATTGCTCCTAGAAGCACGAAGCTGAGAACACCAGCCTGAAGATGACGAATGAGACTTCGTCGAAACGTTGCCAAGAAACCTCCAATTTTACGCGGGAGAAAACCTGAATAACCAAAGACCTACACACACACACACACACACACACATATATATATATGGGAATGTTGTTATGAAATGAGTGAAGGAGAAAGAACAGAAAGAAGATAGATAAATGTATTAATAGAAAAGTAAGAAATGCGGGAGAAATGTTATAATGAATGAAGATGTGATAAATAGTGGAAGGAGTAGGAAGAAGACACAGAAGATGTACTCAGATGATACACTGAATGATTGATTGTATATTGTATGTTTGTTTGTCTATAAAATAAAAAAAACTTTTATATAAAAAAAAGACAGATAGACAGATAGATTGATGGATAGACAGACGCAGAGGTGGTATTCAGCCGGTTTAGACCGGTTTTGGGGAACTAGTAGCGGCAACTGCCCACCCACCTGGATGTAATGCCATCCTATTTAGCCACGTTTTCTATAGATAATATAGATACAGAGGTGGGGTGCCCCCGGTTCTCACCGGTTCTATAGAACCGGTAGTAAAACCAGTGGGAGGTCCCGCCCACTGACCCTGACATCATCAAAACGCTTCTGCGCATGTGTGTGGCCCCGTTGCAAACCGGTAGTAAAGGTAAGTAGAACCCACCCCTGTATAGATACATAAATAGATACATAGATCGATACATAGAGATGATATAGATAGACAGAACCAGTATGAATATTATTAGATATAGATTGATAGACAGACGGACAGACAGACAGACCTCTTTATTGGCCAAGAGTGGTAGGACACACAAGGAATTTGTCTCCGGTACATAAGCTCTCAGTGAACATACAAACAACAAAGTGATAGGTCATAGATCATGGATCACAGCTGCAATCGTTAATCATAAGACACAACAGCTTAAATGGTTTTAATGGGGATTTTTAATCCTTTAATTTTATTGGGTTTTGGGTTTTAAATTGGGAATTTTTTGATTTTGTAGATTGGGATTTTTTATTTTTTTTTAAATTTGATTTATATGCCGCCCTTCTCCGGAGACTCAGGGCGGCTTACAATGTGCTCAGCAATAGCCTTCATCCTTTTGTATATTTATACAAAGTCAGCTTATTGCCCCCACAAACTGGGTCCTCAATTTACCTACCTTAGAAAGGATGGAAGGCTGAGTCAACCTTGAGCCTTGGCGAGATTCGAACCTGCAGTAATTGCAGGCAGCTGGTCTTAATAACTTCTTAATAACAGGGTGCCTTAGACCACTGTACTACCAAGGCTTTTAAATTGGTAATGCCGCTGATTTAATCTATTTTAGTTTTTTCTTAACTTTTGTACTATATACGTCTTAATTTCTGGCTGTCCACCGCCCTGAGTCCCCCTGGGGAGAAGGGTGGTATATAAATTTAAATAAATAAATAAATAAATAAACAAACAAATAAACAAACAACAAGTGAATAATCATAGATACCAACATGAGTAGGTAGTAGGAAAGATGAGACAGTGAGGAAGATGAGAAGGATAATTATAATTATAATAATTGATATTGGTGAAAACAATCAACCAGTGAAACTGAAGTTGCTTTCTGAAGTTGTGGGAGCTTCATCACTGGAAGTTTTCAAGAAGAGACTGGACTGCCATTTGTCAAAAATGATGTAGGGGCTCCTGTTTGGCTGGGGGAGGGGTGGACTAGATGACCTACAAGGTCCCTTCCGACTCTCGTTAATCTGTAACTCCACCGTTTGCACTTCTCGGCATAATTCAAGACCGCCAATGGAATAAATCATCCATGGAAAAAAGCATGCATGGAAAACATTAAAACCCGATTAAGAAGCTCAAGAAAGTTTGGTGTGCGTGCTCGATCACCCTTATTATTAGAACTTGGAAATAAGGTCAGTTTGGGAGCATGTGGGATTTCATAATCCCACGATAAATAGGGGACCTAATCAGCGTTGTGTTACATGGAAGAGATGACCCACATTTCACTAGACCAAATAAGCAATCCAGCCCTCGGTGTAATAATTTGTCTCTGTTGGCCCAAACACAAAAAAAAGTCTGGACTGCCTTTGGTTCAAATATTTGATTTTGTTGTTACTGGCCTCGCAGCTCAAGCAAGCAAATTCAATTTAAGCAACGCTGGTTCAGTGCTTTTTATTAAACACTAAGAAAATAAAAGAGTAACAACGCTGTGGTGTTGGGGGGAAGGAAACTGGGGATTGATATACATGTGCGCTATATCAATTCTGACTGCCCTGCAGTATGAGAAAATAAATTGCTAAAAATAAAGATAGTTTAAAGGGAGAAGGAGGGAGCTCATTTGCTGAGCAACACACAAAGCTAAATAGCTACCTTTTTAAAAAAAAAAAAAGAACCTAACTGGCCCAATAACAGAGCACAATTTTATGCATATCCTCACCACCTGTTATCCATTCCTCGACATTTCATTCATTCGTTCGTTAATTTAATTTAATTTTTTTATTCATTACTACATTTGTATCCTGTACATCCCCCGGAGTTATCCTGGTTACTTAACTTGGGCCGAAAGATAGGAACTTCTGTGGATGAGTATAGATGAAACCATTGTCTTAAGTTCAAGACCTTTATGGTTAAATCACACTGGAGGGTTAGTGGGATGAAGTGACTGGAGATGGAGATGAGGGAAAAGATGGATAGATGATAGAAGAAAGATAGATGGGTGGTTGGATGGATGGATGGATGGAGAGAGAGAGAGATAAATAGCAAGAGATAGATAGATAGATGATAGATAGATAGATAGATAGATAGATAGATAGATAGATAGATAGATAGATGATATGTACATACATACTGTATATACAGATAATTTAAGTGAATAGATGGGTGGTTGGTTGGATGGATGGATGGAGAGATGATAGATAGATAGAATAGATAGATAGATAGATAGATAGATAGATAGATAGATAGATAGATAGATAGATAGATAGATATGTACATACATATATAGAGATAACTTGAGTAGGATGGATGGTTGGATGGATGGATAGATAGAGTGAAGGTAGAGAGATTGAGAGAGAGATAACTTGAGTGAATAGAGGGGTGAATGGATAGAGAGATAGATACATTGTGTGAATGGATGGATGGATGGATGGATGGATGGATGGATGGATGGATGGTTGGATGGATAGATAGAGTGAAGGTAGATAGATTGAGAGAGAGATAACTTGAGTGAATAGAGGGGTGGATGGATAGAGAGATAGATACATTGTGTGAATGGATAGATGGATGGATGGATGGATGGATGGATGGATGGATAGATAGATAGAGTGAAGGTAGATAGAGAGAGAGATAACTTGAGTGAATAGAGGGGTGAATGGATAGAGAGATAGATACATTGTGTGAATGGATGGATGGATGGATGGATGGATGGATAGATAGAGTGAATGTAGATAGAGAGAGAGATAACTTGAGTGAATAGAGGGGTGAATGGATAGAGAGATAGATACATTGTGTGAATGGATAGATGGATGGATGGATGGATGGATGGATGGATGGATGGATGGATGGAGAGAGTGAAGGTAGATAGATTGAGAGAGAGATAACTTGAGTGAATAGAGGGGTGGATGGATAGAGAGATAGATACATTGTGTGAATGGATAGATGGATGGATGGATGGATGGATGGATGGATGGATGGATAGATAGATAGAGTGAAGGTAGATAGAGAGAGAGAGATAACTTGAGTGAATAGAGGGGTGAATGGATAGAGAGATAGATACATTGTGTGAATGGATAGATGGATGGATGGATGGATGGATGGATGGATGGATGGATGGATGGATGGATGGAGAGAGTGAAGGTAGATAGATTGAGAGAGAGATAACTTGAGTGAATAGAGGGGTGGATGGATAGAGAGATAGATACATTGTGTGAATGGATGGATGGATGGATGGATGGATGGATGGATGGATGGATGGATGGATGGATATATAGAGATAAATTGAATGAATAGATGCATGGATAAGTGGACAGACAAACTGACTGAATCAATGGGTGGATGGAGAAACCATTTCTCCTTCCCTTCTGCTGCCAGAGTTCATATGCCAAAGCCTGCTATTTCTGGGTTTAGTTTTTTTTTCAGTTTCTTTTTTGTAAAAAAAAACATTTGGGAAGCACTGCTGTAAAGCTGCCATAGTGGAAAAGCACCGATACCAGAGCCAGCCATCAAAATAATATGTAAACTACACACCTGGATAGAAAAAAAAATGATAAAGGAACATATAGATTTAAAACCGGAAATACTTCTGATGGGCATTATACCAGAAAAATACAGTAAAAGGAAATGTATATTTAATAGTACATGTGTTAACAGTGGCCAGAATTATGTTTGCACAACTTTGGAAGGGTGAGGAGATCCCTACAGAAGAAAAGATAATAACAAAAATATTAGAATGTGCAGAAATGAATAAACTAACTCTTGAAATTAAAGAAAGACACTGAATATTTTGAGATATAGGATCTGTTCTATCGATGGTTAAATGAGAGAAACAGGAGTTAGAACTTCTAAAATCACAAGAGAAAGATTAATTTTACTATTAGGCTTGATTATTGTAACTTATTAATGTTGATTGGTATTAATAATTAATATGTATTGATATTATGAGGGAAAAGCACTGTCATTACGAGATTACTACTGGAGAACATTATTATTATTATTATTATTATTATTATTATTATTATTATTATTATTATTATTATTATTATCTTTATTCATTAAACATGAAACTCAGTCAACTGAACATTCAAAAATGCATCACAAATACCACTGACTGGTGCTAATGGTTGATACGGGTTGCTGCCAGCGTCCTAGGTATCAACCAAGTACCTTCTTAAGATGTACGATGTTCCTTTTTTTGCAGTTCCGCTGGTGTTATTGCAGGAAGCTGCAATTTGCTGATGTATGTTATAAGATTCTTGGACATGGTACCAAGTGCTCCAATGACAATGGGTATCACTGTGATATGTTTCATCCATAATCGTGTAGTTTCGATGACCAGGTTGCGATATTTCATGATTTTTTCCAGTTCTTTTTCTTCGACTCTGGCATCTCCTGGTACCGCAGTGTCAATAAATTGTACGTTTCGGTTTTTGACAACTGTGATATCCGGTGTGTTGTGTTCCAAGTGACGATCCGTCTGTATTCGAAAGTCCCACAAGATCTTCACTTCCTCATTTTCTATAACTTTTTCCACTTTATGTTCCCGTGACTTTTTGGATACAGGTAAGTCGTATTTTTTACATAATGACCAGTGGATTAATTTAGCAACTCGGTCGTGTCTAGCTTTGTAATCAGTTTGTGCGATTTTGCTGCATTCACATATTAAATGTGAAACAGTTTCGACTTTGTTGTTGCAAAGTCGGCTGTTTGGATTGTCGGTGGATTTTTGTATCTTTGCTTTCATGGCATTAGTTTGTAGGGCTTGTTCTTGAGCAGCCAGTATTAAACCTTCCGTTTCTTTCTTGATGGTTCCCATCTTAAGCCATGCCCATGTCAAGTTGTCATCACATGTTCCTTCAATATTTTTCAAGTGCTGTCCATGCAAAGCTTTGGGTTTCCATCTATTTAATCTGTCATCCAGCTGTTTTTCCTTATATTCTGCCTTTGTTTCTGTTGCTTTTATAATGTTCTCCGTTTTCACAGCCTGCAGCAATTTTTCTGTACTTTGGTTCACATAATTATTCAAACTTCATTTTTCTTCTACAGTTTGATAGATTTGCAATAGTCCTCTGCCCCCTATTCTTCTCGGCAGGTACAACCTGTCGATGTCACTTCATGGATGCAAAGTGTTGTACATATTTAAAAGTTTGCGTGTTTTCCGGTCCAGGTTTTCCAGTTCAGCCAGATGAGTAGTGTAGTGATTCCAGATGAGTAGTGTATCACTGGAACTGCCCATGTAGTAATGCCTCTAATTATGTTTCCAGCATTCAGCTTTGATTTTAATATTTTGTGGACCCTCCTGATATATTCCTTTTGCGTTGACTTTTTGACTTTTCCATTCATTATCTTCCAATATGCCTTCTTCTTCTTCTTCTTCTTCTTCTTCTTCTTCTTATTATTATTATTATTATTATTATTATTATTATTATTTAATCTTTAGTGAGATTCACAGCCTTTGAGGCTGGTTAATAGCTCAGCAGCTCGAGTCCTAACCAAGGACCTAGGAACTGTCAAGGTATCGTCGGAGGATGTAAGCTGTTCCGAGTAAGGTGGTTTTTTGTAGAGTCAAAATGTTCAAGTCCGGCAAATTTAGAATTTCTAAATAGCGGGGTAGCCCTTTGGGTATTGCTCCAAGGGCTCCAATTACAATCGGGACAACACACGATTTCTTTTTCCACAGTCGCTCAACTTCAATTTGCAAGTCCCGGTACTTTGTGATTTTTTCTTGCTGCTTATCTTCAATCTGTGCATCACCAGGTATTGCAATGTCAATGAACCATCCTTTTTTCTTTTCAACTATTGTTATGTCAGGTGTGTTGTGGACCAAGTGCCTGTCAACAACACACCTGACGTAACATTATTATTATTATTATTATTATTATTATTAGTATTAGCATTAGTATTAGTATTAGCATTAGTATTATCACTCAAAAGAATTGTAACCAGACAACACACTGTTTATATGGATTTTGAATATGTTGCTCTTTCTATTTATATTAAATAATTAAAAAAACATAGTATGTAAACTGTGCACTTAAAAAAATAAAACCAGGCAAACTTCTAAAAGGAAAGAGATTCCCCGTAGGAAAATTGTTACCTCAGAGCTCTCTAGTTTATTTACAAGGGTAAGAAGAGGTGGGAAAACAAACATCCGGTGATGTCTAAGATTAGGCCCAGCAGATGCCAAGGAAGACATTTTGCAGGGCATTTTGGCAGTTTTCCCAGGACCTGGCCACCGTGGCCTTCTGGCTACTTTGACAAGAGATATATACTGGAGACTTAAAGGCATGTGTTTCACTTCCTTAAAAACGAAAATCAAAGGAAAGATAAGGAAAGCAGAGGGAGGAAGAAAGAACAGGTGGCCGGGCCTTTGGGTCCCAAAATAATGACAGGACCTCAACTAATGGAAGGAGATGGGATCTCTGCTGGATTTAGATAAGGACCCTCCTGGCCTGTCAAAAATCTATTTTTCCCTACCCGCTAAAGAAGCGTCTATTTAACTGCTCCATTCTCAGGAGGGTTGCGACATTTGGCTGGTGGTTTTTTTGTTTATTTTTTTTTAACTTGCAAAACGGTAGGATGTTGGTATCCAAGTCTTTGCTGTTGATCTGCCTCTTTGATAGTCTCATTTGCTCAACTGAACAATTATCCTAGGAGTAGTACGCTTGTGTGGTCTTGACTTTGAAGATAAATATTAAATCATAAGAGGATAAGCCAAGGGGGATGACACTCAGTTCCTGACCATTCTCATGACTCAGAGAAATGCAGCAATGCTGAATGGCATCATTAAAAGCTCCTTTCCTTTCCTCCTTTCCTTTCCTCCTTTCCTTTCCTTTCCTTTCCTTTCCTTTCCTTTCCTTTCCTTTCCTTTCCTTTCCTTTCCCTTCCTTTCCTTTCCTTTCCTTTCTTTTCCTTTCCCTCCCACCCTCCCACCTTTCCTTTCCTTTCCTTTCCTTCCCTTTCCTTTCCCTTCCCTTTTTCGTTTCCTTTCCTTTCCCTTCCCTTTTTCCTTCCTTTCCCTTCCTTTCCTTTCCCTCCCACCCTTTCCTTTCCCTTCCCTTCTTCCTTCCTTTCCCTTCCCTTCCTTTCCTTTCCTTTTCCTCCCACCCTTTCCTTTCCTTTCCCTTCCCTCCCATTCTTTCCTTTCCTTCCCTCCCTCCCACCCTTTCCTTTCCTTTCCTCTCCTCTCCTCTCCTCTCCTCTCCTCTCCTCTCCTCTCCTCTCCTCTCCTCTCCTCCCCTCCCCTCCCCTCCCCTCCCTTCCCCAAATATCAGAAGCAATCTATCATCTCCTGAATTAATTCATTAATCAGTGGAAGGAATCCTTATAAGGTCTCCTGCAAACACAGGAGTTTTGCTTATTACACAAAGAGGCCTGGAGGCTAAAACATACGAGGAATACTTGCAGGAATTGTGTACGTCTAGTCTAGTGAAAAGAAGGACTAGGGGTGACAGCCTTCCAATATCTGAGGGGTTGCCCCAAAGAAGAAGAAGGTCTATTTTCCAAAGCACCAGAAGGCAGGGCAAGAAGCAGCGGATGGAAACAGCCTTCCCAAACCCCCAAGAAGCCCTCCGGAGGCCGGAAATGGTCCATTTCCCAACTTCCGGTGGGACCAGAAGGCCCGTCTTTTGTTCTCCCTAGCCCCCAGAGCCTTTCTAGGAGTCTGGGGAGGGTGAAAACAACCTTTCCAACCCCCCTGGAGGCCGTCCGGAGGCCGAAAATGGCCCATTTCCCAACCTCCAGTCCCACGTGTGCCACAGGTTCACCATCACGGGTATGGGGTCTCCTGCTCGAGCAGGGGGTTGGACTAGAATACCTCTGAGGTCCCCTTCCAACTCTGTCATTCTATAATTGTACGTGATGAAAGAAGGGAGAATATTTCACTGTCGTGTTTACTCGTTTTTATCCACTGAAGTTAAACCAAATGTAGCTTTGGCTGCAGAGCAGAATGCTTCCTGCTGCTTCACCCCATCGCGATCTTTAATGGAGGGCAGAGGTTCTCCATGAAATGGAAGCTGTGTCCATCCATCCGCCTCTTCCCTTACCCTTGCCTTCCAATCTTCTCAACAACAAAAAATGAGAGAGAGAGAGAGAGAGAGAGAGAGAGAGAGAGAGAGAGAGAGAAGTCACGATTAAAGTGTTCCCTGCCCTGTACATGATTTTGCATAGTGGAAAACATCTCGGCTTGGAATTCATTGTCCCTGCCTGTAATTGCCAAGAAGCAGGAAAAGAGAAGGTTACGGAAAGCCGGATGCAATTTGGATAGATTTGTTACGCTCAGGTTCACTTCTATCAATTTTGGAGGTTCAGGCGTGGATGACCTGTTGCTTTGGCTTATTGTGAAAATGGCTTTTTATTTACCGTGCTTCCCATTAAGAGATGAAAATCCATGCACAGGAAACTCACAGTGCAGAAAATGACAGTTTTGCGTCAAAGCTTATCTCTCTTTAAGTGGCCTCAAGTCATTTTCGCAGGCGGCTTGCTCTAGAAAGACCCCAGTGCGTGGGAAAAGAGAGCCTCACAGTGGCCGAAATCCAACAAAACAGTTCGGGAATGTTCCCTAAACGAATGGTTTGTACGTCAAGGACCATATGTCTTGGGCAGTGGTGAAATTCTCCGTGGATTGCCGCCGGTTTGCTGCCTGAACATGCAGAGTGTGCACCAAACATGCGGTTTGCGTGGAAAAAGAAGGCTCTTAAGGTAAGTAAAACAGCTTACCTTAAGCCTTAAGTTTTCCGATGATCAGCTGTGCCGCACGATTTAGCTTTGCCAGAAAGCAGGATTTCCTGCTTTCTAGCGAATATATACCGCACCGCACAGCTGATCATTGGAAATCCCAGTTCACCCAAACCGGTAATTTTTATCACTAGCGGTTCTCCCGAACCGGTATGAACCGGTAACATTTCGCCTCTAGTCTTGGGTGCCAACTTGCAAGAGAGGCACTGGGTTGAGGCAAGCAAACACTTTCAGAGCCAAAGTGAATTTGTTTTGCTAAATCAGGGATCAGAGCCACCCGGGGAAGGCTCAGTAGTTCTGAAAGCAGGGAGTGTGACCTGTTAAGACAATAAATAAGTACCGACTCAGAAGTTGGGGTTAAATCTGTGTAACCTTCTGTCCTTCCAGAGTCTCTTGCAAACACAAACTGTTCCTGGGTTTTGCTTTTGTCACACAAAGGAGCCCTGAGGCTAAAACGTATGAAGAACGGTTGCAGGAATTGGATATGTCTAGTCTAGTGAAATGGGACGCGGTGGCTCAGTGGCTAAGACGCAGAGCTTGTCGATCGAAAGGCCGGCAGTTCAGCGGTTCGAATCCCTAGTGCCGCGTAACGGGGTGAGCTCCCGTGACTTGTCCCAGCTTCTGCCAACCTAGCAGTTCGAAAGCACGTAAAAAATGCAAGTAGAAAAATAGGGGCCACCTTTGGTGGGAAGGGAACAGTGTTCCGTGCATCTTTGGCGTTGAGTCATGCCGGCCACATGACCATGGAGACGTCTTTGGACAGTGCTGGCTTGAGCAGGGGGTTGGACTAGAAGACGTCCAAGGTCCCTCCAAGGTCGACTCTTGTTATTCTGTTATTTTAACGGCGGCCAGTTCAGAAGAAAAGAACGCAGACTAAACGACTCAGACTTAGCATCCAAGAAAACCAGCACGGACATCCCACAGTCTGTGCTAAACCTGAAGCCAACTAGCTCTCCCCCCCCTGCCCTCCCCACCCCCCCCCAAAAGGCCTTAGAGAAAAGCAGATGACTCTCTGCCAATCTTCCCAAGCCAAGGCCTCTTGGTGTTCAGCGCACTGCCTCCGAGGGCAGCCGGAGATGACTCCTTGGTCTCCAGCAAGAAGTTGCTAAGGTTACCTAGAATTTGCTTAATTAGAGAAACTGTCACTCGCTAGCCAAAATCAGGAAGATGGAGGGGGGGGATGCAAAAAAGAGAGTGTTTTTTAAAAAAATAAAATAATTGCACACACATTTTTTTTTTTGCCCTGATACAAATCACCAAGAACACATGCAGATAGTCGAGACGCAAATCTCTCCGTCAACCCGCTGCATTATAACTTTGCAGGGACATCTTCACCTGGGGAACAAGCCCAGAAAGGGTAATATTAGATCCTACAGTTTTCACTATGGTGGTGTATTTTTTTTAATCAGACCTGTCATTTTTTTAATCCAGCAGGGCCAAATATTAACGGTAGGGTAGGGGGGGGAGGTGGTAATTTCCCCTGGAAAACAGCACGGGGGAGAAACAAAATAGCGAATTAAACAGAAAACCGGCTTAGGGAGAAATTTCCACCGATAAAATAACGCAGGGCCCAAAACGGAGCCTTTTATTTGTTTTTGGTTTTTTGGGAGAATACCTCGATCCAATTTCCATCCCACTCGGTTGCTTTTAGATCTGAAAGAAGCTCGGGGAAATGTCACCCGCTAGACTGAGGCAAGGCAGTTAAAAGACCCAAGTGAGAGACACACTCACGGGGTGACTTCATGCAACTCGGTTGGGTGAAGGAGGCGTCAAGGGCTTGGAGAGTCCGTACGACTCCCCAAGGAGAAACCGGAGCGTTGACACCAGGATGAGTCAAAGGACGCCCCCCCCCACCTGGTTTAACCCCATGGTGATGTGGGCAGCATGCAAAGCTTTCCGCCATTTTGCAATTTAATTTTGGAAAGGCAGTTGTGCTATAAGGTACAGTATGTCTTGCACACCTTTAGGGATAGGGCAAAGATTTCCCTTATGCGGAAAACAAACTGCTTGATCCTTCCTTCCTTCCTTCCTTCCTTCCTTCCTTCCTTCCTTCCTCTTTCCTTTCCTTTCCTTTCCTTTCCTCCCCCCTCCCTTTCCTTCTGTCCTTCCTCCCTTCCTCCTTCCCCTCCCTCCCTCCAAGTCCTTCCTTCCTCCCTCCCTCCCTCCCTTCCTTCCTTCCCTTTCCTCCTCCCTCCCCCTCTCTTTCCTTCTCTCCTCCCTTCCTCCTTCCCCTCCCTCCCTTCCTCCAAGTCCTTCCTTCCTTCCCTTCCCTTCCCTTCCCTTCTTTCCTTTCCTCCCCCCTCCCCTTCTTTCTCTCCTTCCTCCCTCCCTCTTTCCCCTCCCTCCCTTCCTCCGAGTCCTTCCTTCCTTCCTTCCTTTCCTTCTTTCCTTCCTCTCTTCCTCCAAGTCCTTCCTCCCTCCCTCTGAGTCCTTCCTCCCTCTCTCCCTCCTTCCCTCTCTCCCCCGTCTTTATCCCTCCCTCCCTCTCCCTCCCTCTCTTTCTCTCTCTCTTTCTCTCTCTCTCCTTCTCTCTTTCTCCCCCCCCCCGTCTCTCCCAACCTACCAGCGGATGTGTAAAAACCCACTCACTTTCAATTCTTTGCGATTAGCTGGTATAGAAAAAGAGAACCACATCCCTAAATTAAAGCGTCTTTTAAACAATCACAGGCCTTGTCAGCTTTCTATCCCAAATCCCTTCCAAGCTCTTGCCTTTCGTATTCACAATTATCCAAAGTCTGAGGGGTTGGGGGGGAAAACCCACAACTCATCCAAGTTGAAAAGGCTTTGCTTTCCTGAACACTCAATTGGGCCCATGCATCCCATGGGAAGGAGGCTAAAAGCAATCCAGAAGTCACGTGCCAGGTAATTTGAAAACAAATTTTCAACTCTCCCAGCTGAAGAAAGATTCTGCGAACTGTGACACCGGCTATTTTTCCAAGAACACTTCCAAAATCTCCTTAATCATTACAAGAGTCATACATTAGGCTGGGCTAGGGGTTTAGCCATGGTTTCTGGAACCATCTATAATGGCTTAATTCACATGGAACAAGTAAGCCGTCAACTCCATCCAACCCAAGTTTATAACTGATTTGTTTTGTTAGGAACTGCCCTGATTTTGGACGAAACAGAAAGGAAAAGTCGGAATTCAGGAACAATGAAAAGAACTGGGCGCTCAAAATTTTCCCTACAACACCTTCTCACCAGTGGTGGAATTCAATTTTTTTTATTTTACTACTGGTTCTGTGGGTGTGGCATGCTGGGCGTGGCAGGGGAAGGATACTGCAAAATCTCCCTCCCCACTCCAGGGGAAGGATACTGCAAAATCTCCATTCCCACCCCACTCCAGGGGAAGGATACTGCAAAATCTCCCTCCCCACTCCAGGGGAAGGATACTGCAAAATCTCCATTCCCACCCCACTCCAGGGGAAGGATACTGCAAAATCTCCCTCCCCACTCCAGGGGAAGGATACTGCAAAATCTCCATTCCCTCCCCACTCCTGGGGGAAGGATACTGCAAAATCTCCATTCCCACCCCACTCCAGGGGAAGGATACTGCAAAATCTCCATTCCCACCCCACTTCTCCCCAAGGGCATTGTCACTAAACAAGACTGGTGATTTTTGGTCTTTAATCTAAACCAGATTATAATCAGCCATTTCCAGGACCGAGCTGCAGATTTTTTTTTTCCCGTGACGTTTAATAGCTTCCAATGCAATTATTTTCCCGTTGGCCAGCAGTAAATAGCAAATTGGCATGCCTTTATCGTAGGAAATGTTCAGCAAAGGTGTTTTTTAAAGGAACAGCTTTGTTCCAGTGGGTGCTTTCCACAAAGAAAGGAAGGTATATTTTGCATAAACCTGCCCGTGAATAAATATGCAGCGAAACATGAGAAAAGAACCACAATCAGTGGAAGATCAAAGCCAGATTGGAATTTCGGAGAAGCGTTTCACCCCCCTTATTATCGCTTAGAGAGAATTAAAGAATTCTGCAAGTTATGTTACTGCCAATGTCCTCACAAATTTGACTTACATCTGGCTGTCTAATCCAACTCCATATTCAAATTATTGCAATCAGTAACTTGGAAAAAAAAAGCCATATTTTCCCAGTGCACAATTAAAATGTGTTTGCAAGTGCATCGCTAACCAGCATTCTTAAAATTCAACAGTCTATCGCAGGGTTCATCCTGCCAAGCAAACGGGTTTTTTTTTTTTTCTGAACATCTTCAGGTTCATTTAGAAACTGGACATTTTTAACTGGCTGTCCTTTTCCAAAAGTCGCATTGCAATTTTCAGCTCCAAAAACTGTCATCCTTTAATAACCTTGTTTGGTGGTTTAAAAGTAAAGCAGTTTAAAAATGGGTGTGTTCGTGAGACAAAAAGATGAAAACAAATATAGGCAGTCCCTGACTTACCATCGCAATTGAGCCCAATGCTTCTGTTGCTAAATGAAACAGTTGTTAAGTGAGTTTGGCCCCCGATACCAGGTTCATATTATCACATGTGGTGGACATGCCCAAAGGCAAATATATATATATATATATGTGTGTGTGTGTGTGTGTGTGTGTTTGTGTGTGTGTGTGTGTGTGTGTGTAATATATGTTTTCTGAGGTTTTTGCGGGTGTTTTTATGTAGGTCTTTGGTTATTCGAGTTTTCTCCCGCGTAAAATTGGAAGTGTCTTGGCAACATTTCGACAAAGTTAAGTTAATTAAAAGTTAACAAAGTTAATTAAGAGCCTTGATAGTACAGTGGTTTAGTGCACCCTGTTATTAACACAGCTGCCTGCAATTTCTGCTGGTTCGAATCTCTCCAAGGCTCAAGGTTGACTCAGCCTTCCATCCTTTCTAAGGTAGGTGAAATGAGGATCCAGTTTGTGGGGGCAATAAGCTGACTTTGTATAAAAATATACAAAAGAATGAAGGCTATTGCTTAACACATTGTAAGCCGCCCTGAGTCTCCGGAGAAGGGCGGCATATAAATCAAATTTAAAAAAAAAAAAAAGTCTCATTCGTCATCTTCAGGCTGGTGTTTTCGGCTTCGTGCTTCTAGGAGCCATGTGTGATCACAGCTGTTTCTTCCTTTTAACTGCCGGTGGGGGTGTGAACTGATTGGGTGGGAGCTTGGCTGTGTTCTGATTCGGTGGAGGTGTGTTCTCATTGGGTGGGGGTTTGGCTGTGCTCTGATTGGATGGGGGGTTGGCTGTGCTCTGATTGGATGGGGTGGGTTCTGTTTAGGTGGGGGCTTGGTTGTGCTCAGGTTAGTCTGAGTTGCAGGGGGATTTGACCTGGTGAGCTGCGTTGCTGTTGTTTGGCTTCGCGTTCATGGTCGTGCCACATCTTCATGGTGGGTGTCAGTTTGCTTCATGTATGGATTGGAAACACCAGCCTGAAGATGACCAATGAGACTTCATCGAAACGTCCATAAATATATACATATATATAGGACAAAAATATACACATGGCAGAATTTCATCCTTGATCTTCCTCGATTGTGGTTTTCATTTGCCCACAATTCCCTCCCCCCCCCAGGGAGCTTGATCCAATTTGTCTAAGTTTCTTCTTTGCTTTGGGAATATCACCCAACCTTCAACGGATTTAATTTCTTATCCGCTTTTCTCAGGGTTCAAAAGAACTTAATTTGACCTTCCCACTTGTTCAAAACAGCAGCAAAAGTTGAAGCCATCGTTAGTTGGGGAAACTTTTTTGCCAGATCATCCCCGTATCATTTATTGATAGCATTTACTTCACCGCTGCCCTTTTTACGGAATTATCTCAAAGCTGGTTTCTCTTAAAAGTCTAACCCAAACAAAAAGCACAGATGAAAGCATTCCACAAAGCAGGAAAAGAAGCAAGGAATCCCACCCACACACTCAAAAAAAAAAACCACCTCCCTTTCAGTGATTCCTCCCACCGCAAGGAGATGGGAAGGGGGAAAAAATGCCGGATTGGGGAGCATTTTAAAAATATTTATTTAAGGTGATAACTCTCGAAGGTCCAGCTCGCCTCTTGCAGCAGGTTTTTTTTTTTTTAAAGTCAATTCCGTTTTTTACACAAGCTCACTCTAATTTTTTCAGAGGCTTCTTTGCTCAGGTTCCCCCCCTCCCCCCCCGCCGAGGGTTGGAAGGAAAAGTTGGCACCAGAAGAAGCTGTAAGCAAAGTTGAAAAAGGGAATGTAATCAGGGGTGGGTTGCTGGGGGCTCGCAGGGGTTCTAGTTAAGATTCTGTGCAGTTTGGAGAACCCCCAAATCCCACTCCTGGCTGGCCCCGCCCAGTATCCCTCCCATTTATACAACTCTTGCAGTATCCCTCTGGTAATGTGATCCAAATTCAGATGCTTGGCAACAGACTCAGGGAGGTGGTGTGTCACGGGATCCCCTTTTGCAACCTTCTAACAAGCAAAGTCCACGGGGGAAAACCCATGTAACAGTGGCAGCACAAAAGGTCGTAAAATGGAGGCAAACCTTACTTTGCAAATGTTTCGCTTAGCAACAGAAATTTTGGGCAACAGAAAAATGGAGGAAAAGATTGAGCCGAAGAACCAGAGAATAAAAGAAGAAGACGAGGAGGAGATAACAATGAAAATAATAGTGACCGATGAATTAAATCATATTAAGAGAGTTGAAAAGAGAATTGGAGATACGGGAAGATGTTTTTGAAAGGGAGAAATAGTAGCCTGGGCAGAAATTTTGGAAACTGGGCAGTGGAAGAGGGTAGAGGTGGGAGAAATACCTAGATTGAACAGCCAAGAAGCAGATGCAGACAGAGATAAAGATCCAAAAGAGGAATATGGGAGGCAAGTCAAAAAAAAGCATAGCGATTAATGTATTGAAGCGGGGAAGAGACGATGGATAGATGATTTCTCCATTTTATTGTTGTTCTGATTTGCTTTTCTCTCTCTCTCTCTCTTCTTTTTTTAGGTAAGTGACATGACTAGAAGCTAGGTAGGATACAAAGAAAACTTTTTTTAAAATAAAAGGTGATATGATTAAAAGTTAGAATAAGAGATAGAAATAAGAGAAGGGGGAATATTAGTGTATACACTTTTATATAATAAAATAAAAGCAGTGAGAAAATATGGAATAATTGAATAATGAAAGACTGTAACTTAATATAAATTGTGTATTATTATTAATAAGTTGATTGCATGTAATAACTATGATTAATTTTACTAGTTCTATTTGGATTAGAATGCATGATACTCAGATGCCACACTGTTCACGCATTGATATGTTTGTAAAAAAAATAAAAAATAAAAAACTTGAGAGAAAAAAAAAAGAAATTTTGGGCTCAATTTCTCGTTGTAAATCGAGGACTGCCAGTACAAAGAAGCTGGAATAGCATTGCTCACCCATCAGTGTCTCTGGCCCAATATGGAAAAGCTTTTTTTTAATTGGCATTCTGCTAAAGTCTGCTTCAAAGGGATTCTCCAGTCAACAGCATGGTTATGCCAAACATTTCCCCTGTGTTTTGTTTTCGAAACAGGGCACGGTTTTGCAAGGAAAATAAATTGCTGTTCTTTTTTTTTTCCCCCTAGAAAAAGAAAACATGGGGGGAGGCACATTTTGGGGGGGAGCAGGAAAGGATATATAGCCATGTTGGCTTCTCCTGAATGACAAAGGAGAAGATTCTGCTGAAAACTGTGTGCCCTGAGGCTTTTTTGTTAGTGAGAAATGTGGACTGTTGGGAAGACGGAGCAATGGAAAGGGGTAACATAAAACTTTGTGTAAATGGAAAGTCTGATACACACAGAGAGATACAGCTAGAGATGATAGAGCCAGAGCTAGTGATAGAGATAGATAGAGGGAGAGGGAGAGGGAGAGAGAGGGAGTGGGAGAGAAAGAAAAAGAAAGAGAGAGAGAGAGAGAGAAAGAAGAGAGAAAGAAGAGAGAAAGAGAAAGAAAGAAGGGGGGATGGAGACAGAGAGGAGGAGAGAGAAAAGAAGAGGGGGAGAGAGAGAAAGAGAAAGAAAGGGGGATGGAGAGAGGTAGGAGGAGAGAGAAAGGGAGAGAGAGGAAGAGAAAAAAGAGAAAGCTGGAAAGACAAAAGATAAAGAAAGAAGAGAGAGAGAAAAAGAAAGAGAGAAGGGTGGATGGAGAGAGGGTGGAGGAGAGAGAGAGAAAGAGGGGAGAGAGAAAAAGAGAAAGAGAGAAAGAAAAAGAGAAAGCTAGAAAGACAAAAGAGAAAGAAAGAAGAGAAAGAAAGAGAGAGAGAAAGAGAAAGATAAAAATAGAAACAGAGAGAGAGAGAAAGATAAAGAAAGAGAAAAAGAAAGAGAGAAAGAGAAAGAGAAAAAGAGAAAAAGAAAGATAGAAAGAGAAAGAGGGAGAGAGAGAAAGAGAAAGAGAAAAAGAAAGAGAAATGAAAAGAGAAATAGACGGCTCGTGATTTTCTCTGCATTCTTGCCATCCTCATCAAGCTCAACAATGCCACACCCAGAAATCCATCCTGAAACGGATGCCACACCACCACACCGTTCCTTCTTTTGCAGGACGAGAAGCGTTGGCGAACGCAAAGTACCGACTTACACACAAAATTAGGATCGATACGCCACGAGCTTCAACAACACAATCGAGCTTGAGCCCCCGCGAACGAAACTCATCCCATATTCATCAACCCTTGCTCTGCCCCACCGATTAAAAAAATCCCCCATTCTCCCCCACATGCAAAATCAAATTTGAAACGGGCTTCATAACGGGACTTAACATCTAGAGTGACGAATTTGATGGAGAGCCCTGGCTTCTAGTCAATGCTACAATAATCGTAAAGCTCAATCTCCATGGAGATTCTCAGTCATTTGGGTTTTTCTTTGAAGACGTTTCGCTTCTCATCCAAGAAGCTTCTTCAGCTCTGGCGTAACTAAATGTCTATGGAGATTCTCAGTTCATCCGGGTTATGGTTCTCCCAAAGCTGCTTTTTCAAGAGGCGACTGGACTTCCTTGTTTTTTTCTTTGAAGACATTTCGCTTTTCATCTAAGAAGCTTCTTCAGTTCTGAGTTGTGTTAGTTGTGCCTAAGAGCTGAAGAAGCTTCTTGGATGAGAAGCAAAACATCTTCAAAGAAAAAACAAGAAAGTCCAGTTGCCTCTTGAAAAAGCACCTTTGGGACAACCATGACCTGGATGACCGAGAACCTCCATAGACTCTCAGGGAAATATCTCAATTTATAGCAGGCCTAAGGAGTTGCTGATTTTAAGGCCCTGTCATTCCTTTCCGTTGGCCAAACAGATTTCGCTATTAGGAGTTCTACTTCAGCAAAGTTTCTATGGAGATTCTCAGTCATCCAGATCATGGTTGTCCTAGGATGGTCAAGTTTATTGATTGATTCAGGGACTTGGATGTAGAAAAATAAATAAAATAAAATAAAATTGAGTTTTACGGTTGTCCCAAAGGTTCCTTTCTTTTCAAGAGGCAACCGGACTTTCTTATTTTTCTTGGGAGACGTTTCGCTTCTCATCCAAGAAGCTTCTTCAACTCTGAAGTAGAGCTGAAGGAGCTTCTCTGGATGAGAAGCGAAACGTCTTCCAAGAAAAATAAAAAAGTCCAGTCCAGAAAAAGCACCATTGGGACAGCCATAAAACTCAATTTTATTTTATTTTTATTTTATTTTATTTTTTTTACATCCAAGTTTACCTGAATGTCCCTGATCAACAAACTCATACTGGGCTAAACACGAAGAGAGGGAGAGAAGTTTAAGATAAATGTTTCTTGCACATCAACGGGACTCCTGCCTCGTTCATTAACATTCCAAATTTTGCAGCAATCAGCCCTCGCTAGGAGATGCAATTAAAACATTGCCACAGGGGGGAAAAAAGTCTTGCTTGGACTCCTGTTTTAATCTCGATACTCCTGTTTTTTGGTTTTTTGGTTTTTCTTTTTTTACAGAGCAGAGAGGAAGAAAACGAGGGACTTATTACTGTAAATCTCAGAATCTTTTCACGAACCGGAGGGGGGGGAAATGTTAAAACAAGCATCGGTGACAGTAGACTAGCTCCGTCAAAGATCTGTGCGGCTTTACTTGAAACAAAAAGGACCTCGTAGGTCTCCCAGCAGGAGTGGTGGGGTGGCCTAGAGATGGAGCTCTGGCCTCACAATCAGGAGGCTGTGAGTTCGATCCTAGGTAGAGGCCGATATTTCTCTCTCTGGATACAATGAGAATATATCTGCTGAACAAAAACTCTGCTTTGGCGACAGGAAAGGCATCCGGCCAGTAACCATTCAGTTGCCCAGACTCTACCCCACAAGGTATTATGGGGTCGTTAAAAGAAGATGATCATGTGTCTCCCAGCTAAGCAAAGTTGGTACATCCACAGGATGATTAAATAAATCCTTTTTGCAATAATTTTCATCCTTTCGAGAAAGGCAAGCCATTGGAATAAGTTTTGCTTCCAGTCAATTGACTGGAAGGGACAGAAAGCCAGCAGAAAGCCAGATCATTTTCTCAAACTTTGCAAACTGGGTTCTGTCATTTTAGGACATGGGTTGGTTTAACCAGGAGGAGGAGTAATTTATGGATGGATTGATCTTGAGACCTTATCACTAACAGCTTGCCTACAGAAGTTGTGGGAGCTTCATCCCTGGAAGCTTTCAAGAAGAGACTGGATGGCCATCTGTCAGAAATGGTATAGGGTCTCCTGCTTGGGCGGGGGTTTGGACTAGATGACCTCCAAGGTCCCTTCCAGCTCTATTCGACTCGACTCTCTCTTCTCTCCTCTCCTCTCCTCTCCTCTCCTCTCCTCTCCTCTCCTCTCCTCTCCTCTCCTCTCCTCTCCTCTCCTCTCCTCTCCTCTCCTCTCCTCTCCTCTCCTCTCTTCTCTTCTCTTCTCCTCTCCTCTCCTCTCCTCTCCTGTCCTGTCCTGTCCTGTCCTCTCTTCTCTTCTCTTCTCTTTTCTCTTCTCTTCTCTTCTCTTCTCTACTCTACTCTACTCTACTCTACTCTACTCTACTCTACTCTACGCTACGCTAAAGGTAAAGGGGTAAAGGTAAAGGTAAAGGTTTCCCTCGCACATACGTGCTAGTCGTTCCCGACTCTAGGGGGTGGTACTCATCTCCGTTTCAAAGCCGAAGAGCCAGCGCCGTCTGAAGACGTCTCCGTGGTCATGTGGCCGGCACGACTCAACGCCAAAGGCGCACGGAATACTGTTCCCTTCCCACCAAAGATGGTCCCTATTTTTTCTACTTGCATTTTTTTTTTTACCTGCTTTCGAACTGCTAGGTTGGCAGAAGCTGGGACAAGTCACGGGAGCTCACCCCGTTACGCAGTGCTAGGGATTCAAACCACTGAACTGCCAACCTTTCGATCGACAAGCTCAGCGTCTTAGCCACTGAGCCACCGCATCTCCACTCTACTCTACTCTATGTTCTGTATTCTATTCCATTCTACAATAAAAAGAAAATACAATATAGATAGTCCTCAGCTTATGACGTCAATTAGCTTAAAATTTATGTTGCTAAGCGAAACATGTCTTAAGGGAGTTTTGCCCCATTGTATGACCTTCCTTGCCTCAGTGGTTAAGGGAGTCCCTGCCGTTGTTAAGTTAGGAACGACGGCTTTTAAGCGAATCTGGCTTTCCCATTGACTTTGCTTGTCAGAAGGTATCAAAACAGGATCATGCAACTGTCATAAATACGAGTCAGTGGCCAAGCATTTGAATTTTTCATCAGGTGACTATGGGAATGATACAGCGGTCATATATGTGTGAAAACAATGGTCTTGTAACTTTTTCACCGCCGTTGTAACTTCAGTCGCTAAATGAACTGTTGTAAGTCAAGGACTATCTCATGTTTATCGACCCACCTTACTACTCCTTAGCTGGTAAAACGATCCTGATCTTTTTTAATGTATGGCTGTTCTTATTTAATTCGGTTTTCCTGGTACGTGGCTAACTCTGGTTATACTGTCTGTAAAATTAGGCAGATTTTGATGGACTGCTGACAACCTACCGGCCTGATTGTTAAATTTTATCTTGTTTTGTTTTTATTTTAATATTTAATGTGCTTTTGTTTGCCATTCCGGTCAGTGGCCACAATAAACATATTCATTCATTCAAGTAGCTGTTGATTTATTTTCAGTTAATAGGGAGGGTTTGGGAGGTTTTTTTTCATTCCCTAGAACTGGGAGAGCTATCTGACTTTCAGTAGCCTTAATGGCGTTTGAGAAAAGGGAGGGAGGGAGGGAAGAAGGAGGGAGGGAGGGAAGGAAGGAAGGAAGGAAAGGAGGGAGGGAGGGAGAGAGGGAGGGAGGAATGAAGGACATGAGAAGAGAAAGGAAACAAGAAAGGGAGGAAAAGGAATGAAAGGAGAGAGGAAGGAAAGAAGGAAGGAAGGAAGACAGGAAGGAAGGAAAGGAAGGAAGGAGATGAGAAGAAGAGGAGCAGAGGGAGAAAGGAAGGAGATGAGTAGAAGAGGAAGGAAAGAAGGGAGGGAGGGAGGGAGGCAGTAAATGAGGAAAGGAAGGAGGGAAGAAGGAAGAAGGAAGGGGATGAGTACAAGAGGAAGGAAAGAAGAAAGGAAGGAAAAGGAATGAAAGGAGAGAGGGAGGAAGGAAGGAAGGAAGGAAGGAGGGAGGGAGATGAGAAGAAGATGAGCAGAGGGAGGAATGAAGGAGATGAGCAGAAGAGGAAGGAAGAAGGGAGGGAGGGAGGCTGTAAATGAGGAAAGGAAGGAGGGAAGAAGAGGGAGGGTTAGAGGGAGGAAGGGAGGGAGGAGGAAAGGAAGGAAAGGAAGGAAGAAGAGGAAGGAAAGAAGGGAGGGAGGGAGGAGAGAAGGAAGGAAGGAAGGAAAGGAAGGAAGGAGATGAGTAGAAGAGGAAGGAAAGAAGAAAGGAAGGAAAAGGAATAAAAGGAGAGAGGGAGGGAAGAAGGAAGGGAGGAAGGAAGGAAGGAAGGAAGGAAGGAAGGAAGGAAGGAAGGAAGGAAGGAAGGGGAAAGACCAGAAACCCATCGAAGAGGAGACAATAAAAATAGGGCTTATCATAACATAGTTGTTAGCGCACAATAAGAACTGATGCCTCTTACTCAGACACAGAAAAAACAAGTGTTTCAAAGGTTATGCAAGACGCTTAAAAAACAAAACAAAACCCTCCCCTACCCCCCCCCCCCCAAGGTGATAGACAAGATTAAATAAGTTTAGCTGAAGGATGGAAGAGGACAGACGGATTTGTCGATGCATCTTATTATCACTTTCATAGGCATTGTAGGAGGAAAGTCAAGCAGGCTTCCAAAGCTCGCCAGCCTTGCCAGAACAAGCAGGATTTGCTCCAGCTCGATCAAAACCATTCTGCAGAAATGAGAGCATCGCCGCAGGGGCTTTTGATGGTAAACACGGCATTAAAACAGGTTCGGCAGGTTCAAAGTGTTAATATTTCCAGGCCGGTTATCCCTAGCAAGAAGGTAAGAAGAAGAAGGAAAAAAAAAAACAAAATAAAATAAAAATAAAGAAGAGACTGGACAGGCACTTGAGTAGGGGGCTGGACTAGAAGACCTCCAAGGTCCCTTCCAGCTCTATTCTATTCTATTCTATCCTATCCTATCCTATCCTAATTCTAATTCATCCTATTCTATTCTATTCTATTCTATTCTATTCTATTCTATTCTATTCTATTCTATTCTATCCTATCCTATCCTATCCTATCCTATCCTAATTCTAATTCATCCTATTCTATTCTATTCTATTCTATTCTATTCTATTCTATTCTATTCTATATTCCATTTTCTATTCTATTCTATTCTATTCTATTCTATTCTATTCTATCCTATCCTATCCTATCCTATCCTAATTCTAATTCATCCTATTCTATTCTATTCTATTCTATTCTATTCTATTCTATTCTATTCTATATTCCATTTTCTATTCTATTCTATTCTATTCTATTCTATTCTATTCTATTCTATCCTATCCTATCCTATCCTAATTCTAATTCATCCTATTCTATTCTATTCTATTCTATTCTATTCTATTCTATTCTATTCTATATTCCATTTTCTATTCTATTCTATTCTATTCTATTCTATTCTATTCTATCCTATCCTATCCTATCCTATCCTAATTCTAATTCATCCTATTCTATTCTATTCTATTCTATTCTATTCTATTCTATTCTATTCTATTCTATTCTATTCTATTCTATATTCCATTTTCTATTCTATTCTATTCTATTCTATTCTATTCTATTCTATTCTATTCTATTCTATTCTATTCTATCCTATCCTATCCTATCCTATCCTATCCTAATTCTAATTCATCCTATTCTATTCTATTCTATTCTATTCTATTCTATTCTATTCTATTCTATTCTATTCTATTCTATTCTATATTCCATTTTCTATTCTATTCTATTCTATTCTATTCTATTCTATTCTATTCTATTCTATTCTATTCTATTCTATTCTATTCTATTCTATTATTCTAGTCTAGTCTAGCCTAGTCTAGCCTAGCCTAGCCTAGCCTAGCCTAGCCTAGCCTAGTCTAGTCTAGTCTAGTCTAGTCTAGTCTAGTCTATTTTCTTTTCTATTTTCTATTTTCTATATTCTATATTCTATATTCTATATTCTATATTCTATATTCTATATTCTATATTCTATATTCTATTACTCCACTCCACTCCATTCCATTCTACTAGGTCAACAGTTGGGAGAACCCAATTGCGTTCTCCAAGCCAGATGTTTTGTTGGGTCATGAACCAACCCCTGGCATGAAACTAGAGGCGGCATGAAAATTAAATCTCTCTAGAAGAGACTCGTCAAGACCCTTTCCCTCCATTGAGGGGAGGCGGGAGAATGCGATTCACATTGAAGTAGAAGAAAGAGCAATGGATTTCCATTAAAATGCAAAAGAAGGAGGAGGAGGAGGAGGAGGAAGAAGAGGAGAAGAAGAAGAGGAAGAGGAAGAGAGAGGAGGAGGAGGAGGAGGAGGAAGAGGAGAAGAAGAGGAAGAGGAAGAGAGAGGAGGAGGAGGAGGAGGAGAAGAAGAAGAAGAAGAAGAAGAAGAAGAAGAAGAAGAAGAAGAAGAAGAAGAAGAAGAAGAAGAAGAAGAAGAAATATGCATAAAATGGCAACCTTGATGACACATGCTGGTAACCAGATTTTAGGGTCACGTGGAAGGAGCTCCCCCCAACGACTCCTAAGTGGGTCTTAACAGTTGCCATACACTATAGAAGCTCTTCGAAGGGAAGTGTCTGAGCAACAAGATGTAACACTTTTGAATTGCTGGCAAACTGCGATTCTCTTTCAGGCTTGGCAGCTGACAACAGCCGAGCTAACAATGCCACATTGTGCTGAAAATGGGGCTCTGGAGTGGCAAAGGTTTCTAAATAAATAATTTTTTAAAAAGGCTTCTCCGATGCGCCAACTCAGTTTCTTCCTTTTAGGCGCAGCGGGAATCGAACCAACACAAGCTAGGGCGGAAATCTCTTTCAGGCTTCGGGAACAGGTAAGGGGGAGCCCCACCGAGGGACTCCATTTCCTGCCCTGTCTGTCGCTTGAACAACAACAACAAAAAAAAAGGCAAAACAACATCTCCCAGCTTGGTCTTTTCTGGAGCAAGGCCCTTCCGTTCTGCTGGGAGGGCAGAGGGCCTGTGCAAGGGACAGGCTGGAGATGGGAAAGAATTCGGGAGAAAGGGGAGAAGTCCGTGAAGGGAGTATGGGAGGGTGTCAAGCACGGAAGCGGGCAAACTGGAAGAGATTGGGCATCTGTTTTCCGGCATGTTCGCCCCACATCATGGATGCCTGCTGAATTCCAGAATGAGATTTATATATTCACCATATCCATCCTTCCTTCATCCTCCTCTTTTTTCCCCTTCCTTCCTTCCTGCCTGACTGCCTTCCTTCTTTTCCATCTCCTCCTCTTTTTCTTCCTTCCTTCATTTCCGCCTCCTCTTTTCCTTCCTTCCTTCCATCCTTCCTCCCTCTCTTCCTTCCCTCTCCCTTCCTTTCTTTCTGCCTCCTCCTCTCCTCTTTACCTTCCTCCCTCCCTCCCTTCCCTCTTCCTTCCTTCCTTTCTTTCCTCCTCCTCCTCCTCTTTACCTTCCTTCCTCCCTCCTTCTCTCCCACCTTCCTTCCTACCTTCTCCATCTCCGCCCTTCCCCCTTCCTCCTTCTCTTTTCCTTCCTTCCTTCCTACCTTCCTTCCTTCCCATCGCCTCTTTTTCTTCCTTCCTTCCTCCCACCTTCCTTCATTTCCTCTTCATCCTCTTTTCCTTCCTTTTTCCTCCTCCGCTTTATCTTCCTCCCTCCCTCCCTCCCTCCCACCTTCCTTCCTTCATTTCCTCTTCGTCCTCTTTTCCTTCCTTTTTCCTCCTCCTCTTTACCTCCCTCCCTCCCTCCCTCCCTCCCATCTTCCTCCCTCCCTTCTCCATCTCCTCCCTTCCCACTTCCTTCTCTTTTCCTTCTTACCTTCCTTCCCATCATCTCCTCTTTTTCTTCCTTCCTTCCTCCCACCTTCCTTCCTTCATTTCCTCTTCCTCTTTTCCTTCCTTCCTTCCTCCTCCTCTTTTCCTTCCTTTCTTCCTCCTCCTCTTTACCTTCCTCCCTCCCTCCCACCTTCCTTCTTACCTTCATCTCCCTTCCCTCTTCCTCCTTCTCTTTTCCTTCCTTCCTTCCTTCCCTTCCACCCTTCCAGAAATTCTCTCTGACAGTGTAGGTTCATACATAATTACAAGATGGCCAAGCGGCGTACATATCAACGAAGGGCCTGTCTCGCAGCATGCAATCATCCCTCCGCTGACCTGTAATTCCCCTGGTCTCCCTGGCTTTCATTAAATCCAAGAGAAATCATCAAAGGGAAATTACTTTCCAGGGAGACTTACAGACGGAGAGCTGAGGTCAGCCAGAGCCTTCCCACAAAGGAACAGCAGAGCACCTAACAGGTCAAATGAAACTTCAGTAAACAGAAAGCAACCACATCATCAACAGGCAACCAAAAGCTAAATAAATACAGTCCATCCAACTGAACAAAACCCCACTGTATGCATCAAACGTCTTCCTGGATTAACTATAACTCTGGGAAAGGAGTTTCAAAACCTGGGGGCCACCACCAAGAAATCCTGGAGACAGGAGAAGCATCTAATGTTCCGTTTTTCTCCGCAAAGAAAAGGTTCTATTAAATCTTCAGATTTTTTTTTTCTCTGAGTTCATTGACAGACATATTTTGGTTTCCAGCGCCAATAAACACTCATGGCCAATTTTTCAAGCACATCCAAATTAACACTTTTCTCTCTGTTTCATAGCTAAGCCTCTTGAGATTAAAAAAAAAAAAAAACCAAAACAAAACAGAGGTGGGGGAATGTATGTAGAAATGGAATAGGAATAGGAATAGGAATAGGAATAGGAATAGGAATAGGAATAAGAATAGAATAGAATAGAATAGAATAGAATAGAATAGAATAGAATAGAATAGAATAGAATAGAATAGAATAGAATAGAATAGGAATAGGAATGGAGTTGAGTAGAGTAGAGTAGAGTAGAGTAGAATAGAATAGAATAGAATAGAATAGAATAGAATAGAATAGAATAGAATAGAATAGAATAGAACGGAATAGGAATAGGAATAGGAATAGGAATAGGAATAGGAATGGAATTGAGTAGAGTAGAATAGAATAGTAAAGAAAAGAAAAGAAAAGAAAAGAAAAGAAAAGAAAAGAAAAGAAAAGAAAAGAAAAGAAAAGAAAAGAAAAGAATAGGAATAGGAATGGAGTTGAGTAGAGTAGAGTAGAGTAGAGTAGAGTAGAGTAGAGTAGAGTAGAATAGAATAGAATAGAATAGAATAGAATAGAATAGAATAGAATAGAATAGAATAGAATAGAACGGAATAGGAATAGGAATAGGAATAGGAATAGGAATAGGAATAGGAATAGGAATAGGAATAGGAATAGGAATGGAATTGAGTAGAGTAGAATAGAATAGTAAAGAATAGAATAGAATAGAATAGAATAGAATAGAATAGAATAGAATAGAATAGAATAGAATAGAATAGAATAGGAATAGGAATAGGAATAGGAATGGAATTGAGTAGAGTAGAATAGAATAGAATAGTAAAGAAAAGAAAAGAAAAGAAAAGAAAAGAAAAGAAAAGAAAAGAAAAGAAAAGAATAGAATAGAATAGAATAGAATAGAATAGAATAGAATAGAATAGAATAGAACAGAATAGAACAGAACAGAACAGAACAGAACAGAACAGAACATGCTGTTACCTAGTTGGGTCATGAAATGTCTGCAAGAAAAGCAAGCTTAGGGAGCAACAAGGAATCCAAAGTTCTCCTCCTCTTCCTCCTCCCTGCAAACTCAACTCCTTTCTAGCACTGATGATGTTACCTAATTGGGTCACGAAACGTCTGCAAGGAAGCCACCAAGCTCAAAGAGCACCAAAGTCTCTACGCACAGTTCAACTCTGAGCTACAAACATCCTCTTCTATCGGTGTTTTCATTTCTACTTTCTCTGGAAGCCATTAATATTGTATAGCCATCAGCCACAATCAAATAAGAAAAAAGAAAAAAGGAAGACAAATGTTTGCAGTGTTTTATGGCCCAGCACATGACATTTCCAAATATAAAACCCCCTCAGATGGACTTCGAGTACAAAGCCAGGAAAGATTTGCTTACTTGATTTATTAAATGTGCGTGCGCGGGTGTTTTAATAAATACTTACAACGCATCTATACATCGAACGGTGTCTTCAAAGCTTCCTACATTTAAGCAGTCAAGCGTTTCATAATTAAAAAATAAATAAATAAATGCAACTTAAAACCTAGGACGGGAATAGGTGACCGACACAATAAATCACGATACGTTTGAGAGAGTAAAGACCTTCTTATATAAAAAGGCCCAGAGATCAGAGTTGGCATCTTGTAGGGGCAATGAATATGACAGCGGCCAATTTTTCAATCTATTAGCGGACGTCGCGGTTCACTTTATGCTATAGGAAACATCTGTAGAACATTTATCAAGGGAGGGGAGCCAGAGTATACAGGTGTTAGGAAATGGTTTTACCTAACTTGTTGGGTTGGCAATATATAAACCATCAATATTGCTTTAAGACTGCTGTATTGCATCATACTGTGTCCTGATTGGCTAGCTCTGTAACCAATGTCCTTAAGAGGAAGCTAGAAACCTGGTTTGTTTCTCTTTGCTACTCTTTGTTGCTCTTTGCTACTCTTTACTGATCTTTGCTGTGTTTGCTACTGTTTGCAAATATAGAAGAACTGTTATTGTGTATGACTACAACGACTGGTAAGAAGACTTTGTTATCCCTGGACTATTGTTTGATAGCTACTGCTTTATCTGTGTATGACCTGGACTGTTTAATGGACTGTGCCTTATTACTATTTCCTGAAAGTAAACACAACTCAGTGTATCTCTGTGTTGGCTGTGTTATTTCCTAACGACTCTCAATTGCTTTTCATGTGCACACCCTTGCTACTCAAGGGTTGCTCTGTGAATTCCTTAACAACAGGCAAGACCTCGATTTACGGCCAACGTTTCTGTCGTTAAGCAAGGCAGTTGTGGTGAGCCTTGGCCCCCCCGTGTTACGACCTCTCTTGCCGCAGCCGTTAAATGAATCCTTGGTGGTTAAGTGAATCGGTCTTCCCCCATGGAAGGTCGCAAAAGGGGATTGCATGACCCCGGGAGGCTGCAACCATCATAAATGTGAGCGGGTTGTTGGCGAGCATCTGAATTTTGATGACGTGATCACGGGGACGCTGCAGCGGTCGTAAGTGTGAAAAACGACCCTTTTTTTCTGGCACCGTTGTAACTTCAAACAGTCCCTAAGTAAATTGTTGTAAATCGAGGACTGCTGGTATAATTCTGGTCTAAAATATGTGGGACTGATTGGGGTAGATTGTAGGGGCAACACTAAAATATAATTTTATCATATTTTATTTATCCATAGGCGAAATGATTGTTATCACATTCCAAATTTCATTTTAAACTGCATTGTATTCCAAATTTCACTTTTAAAATGGCATTTTTTTTAAATTCCAATTCCATTTTAAATTGTTTTTAACCAGATGAATTTGTGTCTGGTAGTCTGCCCTTTGATAGGGCTAATCAATCAATTAAACAAACGAACAAACTTTATTTTCTTATTAAAGAAATCTTATTTCTTATTCTCATTAAGACCGAACGACCGGGATTAGGACAGGATCAAACAAGCCTGATTTATGGGAGGAAAAAGAGGGGAGGCTTACTGATTTTACAAAAAAGAAAGAAAAGTTAAACGTTCCTGTTTTAACAGCTCTTGAGGGATCAAGAAAATTGATTCAGAAACAGCATCTTAATGGTGGAAGATTGTCTTCACTAATCCTATACCGCTAGTCCTCGACTTACGACAAATTGGGGAGTCTTGACCTAAGACTTTCAGAGATTTCTCCCCAAATTCTTTCTGTACGGGTAGTCCTCGACTTACGACCTCACAACGGAGCCACAAATTTCTGTCGCTAAGCCAGACGCTGAGTTTTTTTCCCCCATTTTACCACCTTTCCGGCCAACGTTGTTAATTGAATCACGGCAGTTGATAAGTTACCAACCCGGCTGTTAAGCGAAACATTTCTTAAGTGAGCTTTGCCCCCACGCTGCAACTTTCCTTGCCTCGGTGGCTAAGTGAATCGCTGCAGTTGTTAACTTAGCAATGCAGTCGTTAAGCAAATCTGGTTTCCCCCACTGACGCAAAAGGGGATCCCGTGACCTGCAGCGGTTATAAAATATGAACCAGTTACCAAACATTTGTTTTTCTATCATGTGATTTACAGGGGATGCTGCAAAAGTTAAAACTGGGGAAAACGGCTGTAAGTCACTTTTTTCAGTGCCGTGGTACTTTGAACGGTCACTAAATGAACTGTCGTAAGTCGAGCACTAGTTGTAATCAAGTCTGCCAAAGATAGGATTGGATTATCAAAAAGTAAGTTGGAAATATTATCCTAAACCTCATTTAACATAATCCCTTGCCGGGTGGAGTCCTGGCAACTGAATGTTTACTGGCCGGATGCCTTTCCTGTCGCCAATGCAGAGTCATATTCAGCAGATATATTCTCATAGTGCCCAGAGAGAGAAATATCTGCCTCTACCTAGGATCAAACTCACAGCCTCCTGATTGTGAGGTGAGAGCTCCACCTCTAGGCCACCGCACCACTCATCCTAAACCTGAAAGATATTTAGGGGAAAACAAGCATTTTGGGGAATGAATTTCCACTGCTAAAACTTTCTCCATGTCTGTCTTCATCCGATCATCAACACCCCCACCACCTAGTGGGTGAAACATCTCCTCCAGTGTTTGACAACTCTCATACCTTTGCACAGTTTTGTCTCACAGCTGGAAACATCCCCTGGAAAATCAATCTTTATCTCATTATAACTTGAACCAAGACAGACCCTGTGTGGAACTGCAAAATGTTATCTCCCCACCCACCCCCCCCCCCTGTTCTGATCATCGTACATAAAAGTTGCATCCGGTGACGTGAATAGAATAGAATAGAATAGGGAATAGGGAATAGGGAATAGGGAATAGGGAATAGGGAATAGAATAGAATAGAATAGAATAGAATAGAATAGAATAGAATAGAATGGAATGGAATGGAATGGAATGGAATGGAATGGAATGGAATGGAATAGAATAGAATAGAATAGAATAGAATAGAATAGGGAATACGGAATAGGGAATAGGGAATAGGGAATAGGGAATAGGGAATAGAATAGAATAGAATAGAATAGAATAGAATAGAATAGAATAGAATGGAATGGAATGGAATGGAATGGAATGGAATGGAATGGAATGGAATGGAATGGAATAGAATAGAATAGAATAGAATAGAATAGGGAATACGAAATACGGAATACGGAATAGGGAATAGGGAATAGGGAATAGAATAGAATAGAATAGAATAGAATAGAATAGAATAGAATAGAATAGAATAGAATAGGGAATACGGAATACGGAATACGGAATGGAATGGAATGGAATGGAATGGAATAGAATAGAATAGAATAGAATAGAATAGAATAGAATAGAATAGAATAGAATAGAATAGAATAGAATACGGAATACGGAATACGGAATACGGACTGGACTGGACTGGACTGGACTGGACTGGACTGGACTGGACTGGACTAGACTAGACTAGACTAGAATAGAATAGAATAGAATAGAATAGAATAGAATAGAATAGAATAGAATAGAATAGAATAGAAGAATGGAACGGAACACAATAGCAGAGTTAGAAGGGACCTTGTAGGTCATCTAGTCCAACCCCCCGCCCAAGCAGGAGACCCTACACCATTTCTGACAGATGGCTGTCCAGTCTTTCCATGAAAGCCTCCAGTGATGAAGCTCCCACAACTTCTGAAGGCAACTTTGATTGATTGTTCTCACTGTCAGAAAATTCCTCCTTATTTCCAGGTTGAATCTCTCCTTGGTCAGTTTCCATCCATTCTTCCTTGTCTGGCCTTCGGGTGCTTTGGAGAATAGCTTGACCCCCTTCCTCCTCTCTGTGGCAGCCCCTCAAATATTGGAAGACGGCTATCCTGTCTCCCCTGGTCCTTCTCTTCACTAGACCAGCCATGCCCAGTTCCTGCAACCGTTCATCGTATCTTTTAGCCTCCGGTCCCCTCATCATCTTTGTTTCCATGAGAACTGGGTTAACTAGCCGAGTCTGAAAGCCGATGAAATTACGGAGAAGTTAAGCGAGACTTAAGTTTCCCCGTGCCTGGAATGGACATCAGTTCAGCGACGTTAAAATCACAAGTGGGGGGAAGAAGCTTCAGATATTTCCGACCGTGAAAAATCTCAAGAGCCCCGGCCAGCTTGGACAATGATAAATCATGCCACGGATCGGCCATTCAATAGCCACCGACTTATTAAGCAGAGATAATGGAGACCCATCAGCATATCTGCCTGGAGATTTTAGTGGCGATCAATAGTGCCGTGTTTTAAATACATAAGATGGCTAACGGAATTTCTGCCTTTCGTTTTTTAAAGGGAAGGCTCTTCTCTTCAAGGTTGAAAGCAGGCAGATTAAAAAAAAAAAAAAAGGAGTGGGGGGAGAAAAATGTCGAAGAAACAGACCGGACAGTTTCCCCTTGCAATGGTATGTGGGAATGACCTTGAAGGACTGGATCCAGATGAACTGCAGAGGGAACCTTCGGATAAGAGGAAGCATAGATCTCAAGGGCGGCGGGGGGGGGGTGTTAGTGGGTGAGGAAAAAGGCCCAGAAGAGAGGCCCCCTCCCCAATTTGGGAAGGAGGTAAAAGAGATGGGGAGGGTTGTACTTTCAGACTTCTGTGAATGTAGCTGTACAATGAAATAAAATTTCGTCCTGTTTGCTAGGTGGTTTACCCGAGAAAGCTAACAGCCATACTTCTAAAACGTTCCATCCAGCAAGGGCCTTCCTTCCTTCCTTCCTTCCTTCCTTCCTTCCTTCCTTCCTTCCTTCCTTCCTTCCTTCCTTCCTTCCTTCCTTTTTGATAGCCTCCCTCCCTTCTTCTCTTCCTTTGCCCTCCCTCCTTTTTTCCTTTCTCATCTTCCTTCCTTCCTCCCTCCCCTTTCTTCTTTTTTCTTTTTCATCTTCATTCCTCCCTCCCTCCTTCTCGTTTCCTTTTTCATCTTCCCTTCTTCCCTCCCTTGCTCCCTTCCTTTCTCCCTCCTCATTCCGTTTCCTCTCCTTCCTTCCTTCCTGTCTCCCCTCTTTCTTTTATTTTTTTCTTTTTCATCTTCATTTCTCCCTCCCTTTTTCCTTTTTCATCTTCCCTTCTTCCATCTCTCCCTCCATCCTCCCTTTCTCCCTCCCTCATTCTTTCCTCTCCTTCCTTCCTCTTTCCCCTCTTTTCTTCTTTCTTCTTTCTTTTTCATCTTTGTTCCTCCCTCCCTTTTTCCTTTTTCATCTTCCCTTCTTCCCTCCCTCCCTCCTTTCTCCCTCATTCTCTTTCCTCTCCTTCTTTCCTTCCTTCCTTCCTCCCTCACATCCATCCATCTATTTGCTTCCTCTCATTCCTGTTCCTTCTTTCCTTTCCTTTCCTTTCCTTTCCTTTCCTTTCCTTTCCTTTCCTTTCCTTTCCTTCTTCCCTTCCCTTCTTTCTCTTTCTTTCTTTCTTTCTTTCTTTCTTTCTTTCTTTCTTTCTTTCTTTCTTTCTTCTTTCTTTCTTTCTTTCTTTTTTCTTTTCTTCTTTCTTTCTTTCTTTCCTTCTTTCCTTCCTTCCTTCCTTCCTTCCTTCCTTCCTTTTGGGATAACTCGGGGAGTCTCTTGTCTGACTTGTGCATAACCACTCCAATAATAAGGCTTCATTTGTCAGACTAATTGGCACGTGTCTGCCTAATGAATGAATCACATAAAGCATCTCCCTTACAGATGAGATACAGGAATCGGCTGTCATCATTCACAAAATACCTTCCACCATCCTTTCAGCACCCATAGATCAGAAGCTCAACATCGTCACAAATCACCCGGTAGCTTTCCTAGAACACTAAACAGAGGTTTGGGCCATAATTAAAAACAGCTTTTGAAGCCCCCATTGCTCCTTCCTTGCCTCCACAAAATCAAAAGGGTGCAAGAATTGTCGTTCTCTGGAGTTGTGCAAGGAGTCCAATTCAGAGGTGGCATTCAGCCGGTTCGGACAAACCGGTAGTGGCAACCTGCCTGGGTGCAATCCCATCCTATATCACTGTGGTTTTGACACCGCATGCATGTGGGGATGGCACGCACGAGCGAATTGCCATGTTTTGTGATGCTGCACACATGCGCAGAGGGTGCGCAAGCACTCATATTTTCAATGCTGGGCGAACTGGTTGCTACAGTATGTGAATCCCAGCTCTAGTCCAGTTCAGTGGAACAAGAAAAGGACGAGTTTGTAACCATCAATTAAATGAAACAATCACCGATAGAAGAAGCTGAAATGGAATTTCCTGGCTGTAATTCTTACAAAATCTTACCTATGGATCATATAGAGTAGAGTAGAGTAGAGTAGAGTAGAGTAGAGTAGAGTAGAGTAGAGTAGAGTAGAGTAGAGTAGAGAATGGAGTGGAGTGGGATGGGATGGGATGGGATGGGATGGGATAGGATGGGATAGAGTAGAGTAGAGTATAGAATGGAGTGGAGTGGAGTGGAGTGGAGTGGAGTGGAGTGGAGTGGAGTGGAGTGGAGTGGGATGGGATGGGATGGGATGGGATGGGATAGAGTAGAGTAGAGTAGAGTAGAGTAGAGTATAGAATGAAGTGGAGTGGAGTGGGAAGGGATGGGATGGGATGGGATGGGATAGAGTAGAGTAGAGTATAGAATGGAGTGGAGTGGAGTGGAGTGGAGTGGGATGGGATGGGATAGAGTAGAGTAGAGTATAGAATGGAGTGGAGTGGAGTGGAGTGGAGTGGAGTGGAGTGGAGTGGAGTGGAGTGGAGTGGAGTGGAGTGGAGTGGGATGGGATGGGATGGGATAGAGTAGAGTAGAGTAGAGTAGAGTATAGAATGAAGTGGAGTGGAGTGGGAAGGGATGGGATGGGATGGGATGGGATAGAGTAGAGTAGAGTATAGAATGAAGTGGAGTGGAGTGGGAAGGGATGGGATGGGATGGGATGGGATAGAGTAGAGTAGAGTATAGAATGGAGTGGAGTGGAGTGGAGTGGAGTGGGATGGGATGGGATAGAGTAGAGTAGAGTATAGAATGGAGTGGAGTGGAGTGGAGTGGAGTGGAGTGGAGTGGGATGGGATGGGATAGAGTAGAGTAGAGTAGAGTAGAGTAGAGTAGAGTAGAGTAGAGTAGAGTAGAGTAGAATAGAGTAGAGTAGAGTAGAGTATAGAATGGAGTGGAGTGGAGTGGGATGGGATGGGATGGGATGGGATGGGATGGGATGGGATGGGATGGGATGGGATGGGATAGAGTAGAATAGAATAGAATAGAATAGAATAGAATAGAATAGAATAGAATAGAATAGAATAGAATAGAATAGAATAGAACAGAATTTTTTTGAATTTTTCAGAATCATCTGGATGTTGCCATCATTGGAGGCACTTTATTCCTCAGATGGCTGACCTCAAAATCCCACTGAGCTCAAGGGAACCAATGTCTCTTCCCAGCAGGAATAGGAATAGGAAAGGCCAATGAATGCTGCCAGCAAAGGGCATTTTACAATGTTAAGGTTTCCAAAAGAAGCCGTTCTAATGAAATACGTCCTTTCTAGTTACACAGATTGTATGGTGGACTAAAGAGTTTCGGTCTTGTTTATCTCCTTAAGTCACCACTACCCCTCGGAATATTTTGTCCTTTATATTTTTGCCCTTTAATCAAAACTCCTAATCTGTCATTAAAACTGTATAGCTCTTAAAGAAAGAAAAAAGAAAATAGAATTTTTTATTGGCCAAGTGTGATTGGACACACAAGGAATTTGCCTTAGTGCATACGCTCTCAATATGGATATTCAACACAGGCAGTTCGACTTACGACAGTTCGTTTAGTGGCAAAGTTACCACGGCACTGAAAAAAGTGACTTAGAACCATTTATCACCCTTTTTAATTGACAAATCCCCGGCAACCGACTCGCATTTATGACGGTGGCAGACCCCCCCCCTCCCGGGGGGGAGTTTCATGTGATTCCCTTTTGCGACCTTCCGACAAGCGAAGTCCAAGGGGGAAGCTGGATTTGCTCAATGACGAGGTGACACACTTAATAACGGCAGCAATTCCCTGAAGAACCGAGGCACGAAAGGTTATAAAATGGAACAGAAGACTCGCTTCACGTCTGGCTTAAGCGACGGACATTTGGAGCTCCATTGCGGTCGTAAGTCGGGGACTTCCTGTACAGGAAGAACTTTGGGAGAAACCTCAGACAAGTCGTGTGACTTATCAAGGCTCCCCCAAATGATGCCCGATCTCTTCCGGTCCTTCTTCTTGTTCCGCACAAAACGGCTGATGATCTAAAATTCATGGAAGCCGTTAATTTGCGCCCCGAGTTTTCGAGTAGAAGCAGCGTGAAGCCACGGCAGGAAATTACAGGAAGATTTTCTGAGCTGTTTGCTCAAGAGATCAGCAGCCCACTTTAGCAATTCTGTCATAAGATGTGAGACTCGGTCTGGGCGCAGTCGCTTAAACGTTTCCTCTTCTGGGGGAATAGCCAGTCAGCTGCGATAACGACGGCAGGGATCTTGACGAGATCTGGCAAGATTATTCTATCCTAGAGCAAAAGGCACAACTTTTGGGTCGTGCGCCTCCCTTCCTTTCACCTTGAGTCCTCAAAAGCCTGAGAAAGTTGAGGGAGGGGAGGAAGCACTGAGGTGAGGAGGAGGAAGAAGAGACGAAAATGGCTATGCAAACTGTTTGCGGTAGCAAAGTCGCCTGTCTAGCGACATCTGAAATGTCACCTCTCCTTCTCTTCTTTCTGTTAATTTACCTATTTCCTTTCAGAGTCCTCCTCAACTGCACACAATGCCGCCTCCTCCTCTTCCTCTTCTTCTTCTCCCCCTCTCTCCCTCTCCCTCTTCTCTCTTCTCTTCTTTCCTCCTCCTCCACCTCCTCCTCCTCCTTCTTGCCATTTTTTTTAATATTTTTTTTTTAATTTGATTTATATGCCGCCCTTCTCCAGAGACTCAGGGCGGCTTACAATGCGTTAAGCAATAACCTTCATTCTTTTGTATATTTATACAAAGTCAGCTTATTGCCCCCACAAACTGGGTCCTCAATTTACCTACCTTAGAAAGGATGGAAGGCTGAGTCAACCTTGAGCCTTGGCGAGATTCGAACCTGCAGTAATTGCAGGCATCTGGTCTTAATAACCAGCTTAATAACAGGGTGCCTTAGACCACTGTACTGCCAAGGCTCTTTTTAAAAGAATTTACTTAGTGGCGGATGCGGTGGTCTCTTCTACAGTGGACTTCCGTGCCCTTTGCTTTAACATCTCATTCCTTTCTTATCTACGGAGCTGCTGTGCATGAGATGGATTGCATCTTCTCCTCCCAGCAACACTGAGGTGAACTTTACCTTCAAGTATTTTTTCCCCCTACAATGCAGTTTAAAGGTTCAGTATCTATTTTACCACCAGGGAGATCCCTATAGGAGTTGCACAACTGGATTTTTCTCTCGCTAACTGCATTGGAAGCTCTATTGGTTTTCCACTTGATCTCCCAGTGCAAACTTGGATGCCCCATTTCAAAAAAAGTCCCTCCCTTTTTAAAATAAAAAAAAATAAAGCCTCAATTCCAAATCTGGTTTGCTCTCTTTTCACCACAATTGCTACTCGCTAGTTGGCTTGTGATTTCATGAACTGTCTCTGCCAGTATGTGGTTGCTCCGTTATATCTTATTATATTGCTGTTTTATTACTTTGCATTGTTTTATTTTTAATTACATGGTCGTAATTGATTTGTACACTGCCCAGGGAACCGTGGTACGTTGCTGATTGAGAAAGGCAAGATAGAAAGAAATGCATTCAATTTTTTGTGTGTGTGAGAACACAAAAATCCTTTTTTTTAAAGAAGAAGGAGGAGGAGGAGGAGGAGATGAAGGAGGAGGAGGAGGAGAAGAAGGAGAAGAAGAAGGAAGAAAGAGGTAGGAGGAGGAGGAAGAAGGAGAAGGAGGAGGAGGAGGAGGAGAAAAAGAAGGAGAAGGAAGGAGGAGAAGATGAAGAAGGAGGAAGAGAAGAAGGAGAAGAAGGAAGAAAGAGGTAGGAGGAGGAGGAAGAAGGAGGAGGAGGAGGAGAAGAAGGGGAGGAGAAAAAGAAGGAGAAGGAAGGAGGAGAAGTTGAAGAAGAAGGAGGAGGAGGAGAGCACAACAATTGATTGAAGGAAGTGGGGTGTGGGAAGAGGAGGAGGAGGTGGAGGAGGAGGAGGAGGGAGGAAGAGGGAGGGGTGGAGGGGGAGGAGGAGGAGAAGGAGAAAGAAGAGGAGGAGGAGGAGGAGGAGGAAGAAGAAGAAGAAGAAAAGGAAGAAGAAGAAGAAGAAGAAGAAGAAGAAGAAGAAGAAGAAGAAGAAGAAGAAGAAGAAGAAGAAGAAGAAGAAGAAGAAGAATAGAATCTTCTCCTGGATCTTCAGACCTCAGCCACTTTTTTCCCCAGTGCCATTGTAAGTATGAACGGTCTCTAAACAAACTGTTGTTAACTCGAGAACTACCTGTAACATCCAGTATGCTGCCCAACCTTCCTTATATCACCTCTGCTCCCTCCAGAAAAACCTCGCACGGTTTGACCTTAATACAATACTGGGTTGTAAAAAAACAGAGGCATAGAATCAAGATCGCGTGAAGTGTTGGTGTCACTTTACAAAAACTCTAGTATAGGAGTCGGCAACCTGTGGCTCCGGAGCCGCATGCGGCTCTTTGGGCTCTCTGTTGTGGCTCCCTATCAGGTGATCTCACCACCGGCTGGCCCTGCCCCTCGCCCTCCCCTCCCAGTCACTCCTCGCCTGGTCTGAGAAGGTAAGGGCGACGGTGGGGGATGGAGAAGCGGATAGGGCAGAGACAGAGATACAGAGAGAGAGGGAGAAGGGGGAAAGAGGGAGGGAGAGAGGGAAGAATGGGAGAGAGAGATATGTCGAAAGGATTTTGGGGCTCCCGGTGTTTTTTAACAACTGGTTCTTTGCCCTAATGACCGGCTGGGTAGGCGTGGCTAGCGGGGGTCATGTGACTAGTGGAAGTGAGTAACATCGAGTTGGCCACGCCCACCCAGGCTTTGTGGCTCCCGGTGTTTTCTTTTCTGTGGGAAACGGCTCTCAAATGGCTCTTTAGAGTATTTAAGGTTGCAGACCCCTGCCCTAAGTAAGACCACACCCGGTACCATACTACAAAAAAAAAAGTTGTTGAGATTTTGGAAAAAAAGTGCGGAGAAGAGCAACTAAGATGAATCAAAGGCCTGGAGAATAAGACGTACGAAGAACGGCTGCAGGATTTGAGTTTGGGCTAGTCTAGAGAAAAGAAGGACTAGGGGAGACATGATAGCAGCATCCCAGTATTTGAGGGGCTGCCGCAAAGAAGAAGGGGGGTCAAATTATTTTCCAAAGCACCAGAAGGCAGGACAAGAAGCAACGGATGGAAACTAATCAAGGAGAGAAGCAACCTGGAATTGAAGAGAAACTTCCTAACAGTGAGGACAATTAACCAGTTGTGGGTGCTCCATCCCTGGAGGTTTTTAAGAAGCGACTGGACAGCCTCTTGTCTGAGATGGCATAGGTTCTCCTGCTTGAGCAGAGGGCTGGACTAGAAGACCTCCAAGGTCCCTCCCAGCTCTGTTCTATATTAATGACCTGCACAATTCACAATCTTCTCTCTGCCCTTGGGACTATTTCGTCTTCTACCCACAAGCCCACTGTCAGCATTCTGATGCTGCCATAAAAAGACGAGGTTTGACTTTCCACCTACTTATTTTCTCTGTAGATAATATCCCCTAGGAGATGGGATGGGAGGGGGAAACATTCCTGCGGGGTGAGGTCAGAAGCTGGGGAGACTGACTTGGAAGATGGCCAATGAGAAGATGAGAATTGGGGAACGGAAAGGGAAGGGTTTGGGGGTCAGAGGGTTAGTATCGGCTACGACGAAGTCAGGGCCAGATCTGTCGTAATCAATAAATGGAATATTTCAGCAAAGATTAATTGTTTGGGAGTGCAATTTATTTGAGATGACATCGAAACCTGACACCCGTTCCTTGTAGTTTGCAAAGGGCAGCCCGTAATATTTACGTTTCAAATTCTCTCAATCTATGCCATGTGTTCGTGCACTCCTGCCCATTGGGAGAAGGGCACTGCTCTTTTGCCCAAAGAGAATAGAATACAAAAGGATGCCCTGTTGCTTGTAATCCTTGGAAGATTTAGATAAAGGATGGAAGGGCTCATGATTGGCAGGGCATCTTATTTCCAGTTCAGAGTTCAAATATTCTCAAATATACAAATATTCTCCTTTACTGGCACTTTAATTTCCTTAATCAAGAACGCGGGGGAAGACAAACAGGTGAAAGAGGCAATGATAGTACGGGCAAATTTGTTTTGGATCTAATATAGAACTAGATAAGTAGCAAGAACTCTGGGAAAGAAACTATGAATTGGCGATGGCAACAACTTATAAAGAAAACTTATATAAAATGTTCCATAGGTGGCACTTACCACCAGCAGGACTAGCAAAACTGTTTAAAAATTTGTCCACCAAAGCAGTGGTGAAATTCAATTTTTTTTTTTTGCTACCAGTTCTGTGGGCGTGGCTTGGTGGACATGGCAGGGGAAGGGTACTGCAAAAATCTCTATTTCCACCCTACTCCAGGGGAAGGATACTGCAAAATCTCCATTCCCACCCCACTTCTGGGGGAAGGATACTGCAAAATCTCCATTCCCACCCTACTCCAGGGGAAGGATACTGCAAAATCTCCATTCCCACCCCACTCCAGGGGAAAGTTACTGAAAAATCTCCATTCTCTCCCCACTCCTGGGGGAAGGATATTGCAAAATCTCCATTCCCACCCTACTCCAGGGGAAGGATACTGCAAAATCTCCATTCCCTCCTCACTCCTGGGAGAAGGATACTGCAAAATCTCCATTCCCTCCCCACTCCAGGGGAAGGATACTGAAAAATCCCCATTCTCTCCCCACTCCTGGGGGAAGGATATTGCAAAATCTCCATTCCCACCCCACTTTGGGGCCAGCCAGAGGTGGTATTTGTGCTACTGGTTCTCCGAACTACTCAAAATTTCCGCTACCGGTTCTCCAGAACCTTTCAGAACCTGCTGGATTTCACCCCTGCACCAAAGGCTGGAAATGTAATCAGAAACCAGGAACATATTATCACTTGTGGTGGACATGCCCCCCCCCCAAAAAAGAAAACAAAATGGGCGAAAATGCATATGTGGCTAAAAGAAACGTTAAGACAGCATATAGATTTTAAGCCAGAACTATTTTTGTTAGGCATAATACCAGAAAAATATGATAAAGGGGATGTATATTAAGAGCTGAGGTGGCGCAGTGGTTAGAGTGCAGCACTGCAGGCTACTTCAGCTGACGGCTAGCTGCAGTTCGGCAGTTCAAATCTCACCGGCTCAAGCACGACTCAGCCTTCCATCCTTCCGAGGTGGGTAAAATGAGGACCCAGACTGTTAAGGGCAAGAGGCTGACTCTGTAAATCACTTAGAGAGGGCTGTAAAAGCACCAAGAAGTGGTATATAAGTCTAAGTGCTATTGCTATATTTGATATTACATGTTTTAACAGCAGCCAAGAATTTTCTTTGCACAACATTGGAAAAATGAGGAAACCACCTATGGAAGAAGATATATTATATATGTTTTTAAAAAAGAATTGGACTGCGCAGAAATGGACAGACTAACACTGAAGTTAAAAGAAAAAAAAAAAGAAGACACAGAATATTGTCAAATTTGGGACTTGTTTTATCAATGGTTGGATAACACGAGTAGAAATTAGGAACTTAAACAAGTATTACTATTTAAACAAATGGACTCAGACAGTACGCTATTCATGAAGTACTTATTGAACGTAAAGAGAAAACTAATTATATATATATATATATATATATATATATATATATATATATATATATATATATATTTTCTCAGGTTTTCGTGGGTGTTTGTATGTAGGTCTTTGGTTATTCGGGTCTTCTCCCACGTAAAATTGGAAGTGTCTTGGCGACGTTTCGATGAAGTCTCATTCGTCATCTTCAGGCTGGTGTTCTCGGCTTCGTGCTTCAGCTCCTGGAAGCACGAAGCCGAGAACACCAGCCTGAAGATGACGAATGAGACTTCGTCGAAATGTCGCCAAGACACTTCCAATTTTACGTGGAGAAGACCCGAATAACCAAAGACCTACATATATATATATATATATATATATATATATATATATATATATATATATATATATATATATATATATATATATATGTCTTCTTAAGTTTTCGCGGGTGTGTATATGCAAAAAATTTAAATCTCGGGTGTTTTCCCGCATCATGTTAAATAAGTTAGTTAAAATGTTTAAAATTCTGATTAAAATCCTAGCTTAAAATCTTCTAAACATTTTAACTAACTTATTTAACATGACGCGGGAAAACACCCGAGATTTAAATTTTTTGCATATATATATATGTGTGTGTGTGTGTGTGTGTGTGTGTGTGTGTGTACACATACACATCCTGTTTCCCCGAAAATAAGACCCAATAGGATAATAAGTCCTAGCATGATTTTTCAGGATGCTCATAATATAAGCCCTACCTCCGAAAATAAGCCTCAGTTAAGATTGTCAGCAGGATGGAGGCGTTTAGTACTGTATCTCCCCCAGAATAAGACCTAACTGGAAAATAAGCCTTAATGTGTCTTTTGGAGCAAAAATTAATATAAGACCCGGTCTATATAATATATGAGGGATGTGGTGGCTCAGTGGCTAAGATGCTGAGCTTGTTGATCGAAAGGTTGGCAGTTCGGCGTAACGGAGTGAGCTCCCGTGACTTGTCCCAGCTTCTGCCAACCTAGCAGTTTGAAAGCACGTCAAAAATGCAAGTAGAAAAATAGGGACCACCTTTGGTGGGAAGGGAACAGCGTTCCGTGCGCCTTTGGCGTTGAGTCATGCCGGCCACATGACCACGGAGACGTCTTTGGACAGTGCTGGCTCTTCGGCTTTGAAACAGAGATGAGCACCGCCCCCTAGAGTCGGGAACGACTAGCACGTATGTGCGAGGGGAACCTTTACCTTTACCTATATAATATATGAATGCGGAGCTTAGATTCAGTGCATCCGTCCCACTCTATTTTCCTCTTTTTACTTGGCATTCTCAGGAAATCGGGACGGCTATCATCCCAACGTCTTCTATCCATGCTTTTAAATGTTGCACGTTGCGTTACAGGGGGATGGAGAAATACCAGTATGATTAAATACTAGCGAAGACAGGGAGGGCAAGAAGGTCTAATTTGCAGCCCAGACGAACCAACCAGCATTAAAAAAAAAAAACACCTTTACAAGAATTCCCTGGAGCCTTCTTAATGCTTCGGGAAGGAATCGGGAATGGGTTTGTCTATTTTTTATTTTTAGCTTTTGTGCACTTGCTTTCCTGAATCTCTAGGAGATGGAGCCACAGAAAAGAGCCTTGATAGTATAGTGGTCTAAGCACCCTGTTATTAACACAGCTGCCTGCAATTACTGCAGGTTCGAATCTTACCAGGCTCAAGGTTGACTCAGCCTTCCATCCTTTCTAAGGTAGGTGAAATGAGGACCCAGTTTGTGGGGGCAATAAGCTGACTTTGTATAAATATACAAAAGGATGAAGGCTATTGCTGAGCACATTGTAAGCCGCCCTGAGTCTCCGGAGAAGGGCGGCATATAAATCAAATTTAAAAAAAAAAATACATGTTTACTTTTTCAAGTAGGGAAGCCCTCCCATGCCTTCCTGAAATGCACACCTATGGAGGAGGAAGAGGGGAGAGAGAGAGAGAAAGAGGGGAGAAGAATAATGCAGGTGAGAAGTGTAGGAAGAGGTGGAAGGAGGAAGAGGAAGGAGGAAGGGAAAGCAGGAAAGCGAGGCAGAGTCCCAGAAACTGCAAAATGGGGTCCCAAAGGAAGGGAGAAGAAGGCTAAGAGGATAAACACTCCCTTCATCCATTCAAACCTTTTTTTTTAAGCATCTGGTACACAGGGACCCACGTTGCAACCAAGGGGGTTAGATTCTCGCACCTGCCAAGCCTCTGGGAGGATTTAAAAGACTCACAACGGATGAAGCTTCTCGGAGGAGAAGCGAAACGTCTTCTTGTTGTTTCTCTCTCCCCAAGGTGGGGGGGGGGGGGAAACCAGTTTAAATTGCTTTTTTTTTTTTTTTAGCAAAAGCAGCTTTGAGACAACTCTTAACATCCACAGATATAAAAGAAACCGACAGGAGGGACCGAGCCCGCAGAGAAGCAGTCACGCGGGGGCTTTCGGGGATACACGGGTTAAGCAGTGTCTCGTGGGAAAGCAACCCCTGAATTTGGCTATCCTTCTTTTTTTCAAATCCCTCCTCTCCCACAAAAAAAGGCTAGGGTTCAGGGTAGGTTTTTGGGGGGAGGGTGGGGGGCTACCAAGTATCCAAGAACGCACGCCGAGCGAAGGGAGCCTTTTTTCTCCAGGAGCGAGTTGCGAAGGGATTGGAGAAGGGGGGGGGGTATCACAACGACCCCAGGAAACTAGAAAATACAAACACCTCAGGAGCAGAAGAGACGGGGGTGGGGGTGGGGGCACAACGACCCAAGGAAGCCAAAGACAGACCCCCCTCTGCCCCCCCCAAACACAGCCCAGGAGCAGAAGGGGAGGGGGAGAGACGGGAGGAAGGAAGGCAGGGGGTCACTATGAGCCCAGGAAACCAGAGGTACCCCCATCCCCAAAACACACACCCCAGGAGCAGAAAGTGTGTGTGGGGGGGAGAGACACGGAAGAAGGAAGGCAGGGGTTCACCACGACCCGAGGGAACAAGAGATACCCCCCCCAACACAGCCTAGGAGCAGAA